>NC_065584.1:120250874-120550874 GCF_024542745.1 Macaca thibetana thibetana | reverse complement strand
ATAAAAATCATTGCAAAAGGAGGACTCTGTTGTCATTTGTGTTGTCTGGTGATCCCAGTAGGGGAATTAAGATATGGCTGGTGTTCAAATAGCATTCCTTCACAGATCAATAGATGATGCCAAAAGAATCAGTCAATCCAAGGAAGCATCTGATCTCACCTGAGCGTGGCATCATGTTGCTCAAAGAGTGGGTAAAATTTTCTCCCTATTTTTCATCAGAGTGGTGTAGTCAAGGATCACTACAAGAACAAATTATTCAGCAAGAACAAGAACAAATTATTCAGCATTCAGGTATTGTCTAGGAGAATGTTGCAGGTGTTGACCTCTGTAAACCAGTTTTCCTGAATGCCATGGAAGAAAACTTGAATTTAATTCAAAAGTCTATCCCTTGTTCTAGGTGAGTCTACATTTAGGCAACATAAGAAAATTATCTGAATATTAGTTTTTATCCAGAATAAAAAGAATTGAGAAGCATAAAGATAAATCTTAATTTGGGGGTGGGGAAGGAGAGAGGAGAGGGATTAAAGTCAATGTCTTATGGTTTTTAATAGAAATGTATCTAAATGAATTTTTAGAGCCACATTATGACATATTCATTATTAAATCTATGTTACAGAGGTAGAGGGGGGGCGGATCACTTCAGGTCAGGAGTTCGAGACCAGCCTGGCCAACATGGTGAAACCTCATTTCTACTAAAAATACAAAAAATAGCTGGGCGTGGTGACTCATGCCTGTAGTCCAAGCTACTCGGGAGGCTGAGGCAGGAGAATGGCGTGAACCCGGGAGGTGGAGCATGCAGTGAGCTGAAATCGCTCCACTGCACTCTGGCCTGGGCAACAGAGCAAGACTCTGTCTCAAACAAAGCAAAATAAAACAACAACAACAACAACAACAAAAAACTCCATGTTATAGAGGTGCAGTTTTAAATTCCAAATATAAAAAAGGCACAGACAACTCTGAATTATGAGAGATAATACAGTGTGTTAGAATAAAAAACTCATAATAGTCCTTTTGTGGAATTCTTGGTTAAAAGCACAGAAATGAAGGCCGGGAGCTTTGGCTCACGCCTTTAATCCCAGTACTTTGGGAGGCCGAGACAGATGGATCACGAGGTCAGGAGATCGAGACCACCCTGGCTAACTCAGTGAAACCCCGTCTCTACTGAAAATACAAAAAAATTAGTGAGGACTGGTGGCAGGTGCCTATAGTCGCAGCAACTCGGGAGGCTGAGGCAGGAGAATGGCGTAAACCCGGGAGGCGGAGCTTGCAGTGAGCAGAGATCGTGCCACTGCACTCCAGCCTGGGCGACAGAGTGAGACACAAGTGAAAAACATGACAATAACCATTTTTAGAAACCTAAACATAACTTTGAAATAATACACCAACCTGTTTCTCACTCCTCTGGAGATAGGAAAAGATGAGATATTTTTATCTTTATTAAGAGAAATAAAAATGAAATGTAATGAACCTCTGGACCAGGAGTGTCCAATAGGACTGTCCATAATAAAATAGAACTTTTCCCCTGCTGTCTGATATGTTAGCCACCAGCCATAGGTTGCTAAGTCAACACTTGAAATGTGGTCGGTGTGACTGAGGAACTGTATTTTTAATTTTGCTTAATCTTATCAAGTATGCATTTGAATTTAAAGCCCTACATGTGGCTAGTGGCTATTGTGTTGGACGGTTCAGGTCTAGGCAAGGCCAATTGCTAAACGTTAGACATGTGGTCCTGATTAAAGGTAGGAGAATGTGGCCAAACTTGCAAGACCTTTGCTGGTCATCTTCTGCATTTGGTTGGACCTTTCCTACCATAGCCACATATTTGCCTTATTTATTTAGGTAGAATTTCATAAGCTAGAATGGACTCTGGAATGTGAAAACCTTAAATAGCTAGATGTATGCTTCATTTTTAAAGCTTATGAAGTAGAGAAGTCATGTTTAAGAAGCCATGTAGATAGTTATTATTTAGCTAGGTGAAGAGCTTGAGAAAGATGATCATTATTAACCAAAGTGTATTTCCTTTCTGTTGCCTCAGGTTAGAGGGAGAAATGCATCTCTTGCATAAATCACAGGTGGCAGTATAATATCATATCACAGATGGTGTCCAAAGTAAAAATCAGTTTGTGTTTCAAACTGATTTGTAATAGTAAAATAAAAGTTATAGATAGGAAAAAGAACTTAGAATGCTTTTCTCCAGGAAAACTTAAAATTAGATTCCAACAGCAGCCACAGAAACCAAATCAACCTTTCAGTGATATTACTACATAATACCACGGGTGATATTCCATGGTGTGAAGTGATACAACTGTACTAGAAGTTAAAATATTGAAATATTTTTGTATACTCAAAAATTAGCCACTGCCTTGCCCTAAACCCTCACAGCCTTTTCCGTTTAAGACCAGCATGCCTCCCATGAGAAAATCCAGAAACTAAAGGATTGGTGCTTGGACCAGCAAAGGGCTGCCTGGACTTGAACCACCACAGGCATTTTTCATCACTGGTCACTGCCCGTGCTGTGTTTGTTGCCAAATAGTTTCCATATTATCCCTAGCATGCTCTTCCTACAGTATTATTTTACTAGCAGGTATGTTAACTGTGGAACATATGCAGATGCTCCTTGACTTACGATGGGGTTACATCCTAATAAACCCATCCTCAGTTGAAAATACCATACATCAAACTGTACTTAATACTCCTAACCTGCTAAACATCATAGCTCAGCCTAAACTATGTTAAATGTGCTCAGAAGACTTTCATTAGCCTATAGTGGGGCAAATCTGACACAGACCCTATTTTATAATAATATGTTGAATATCTTATGTAATTTATTGAATACTGTACTGAAAGTCAAAAACTGGTTGTATGGGTACTCAAAGTAGATTTCTACTGAATGCACATTTCTGCACCATCCTAGAGGTGAAAAATCATAAGTTGTACCATCCTAAGTCAGGGACCGTCCTTGCTTGATTTCTGGAAGATCACAAACTTTTAAAACTGAGTAGCAAAGGGATAGAACTGTATAGAAAATATAAATTTCTATCCCAGATTCTAAGTTCTATGCAGAAGTATAGACAACTGCCATGTTGTTACACTCTCGAATATATACAGGCTTATGCCCTCTAAAATCCTACTTTGAAAAGCACTGACCCAGTGATCAATCCCTTTGCCTAACACCTGTGGGTGCAGTGGTGTCCTTCTCCTGCTTTGTGCCTGCTAAGTAGAGTCCACCACTGAAAAAGTTTTCATAGACTGAATTACAGTGAATTACTAAGAGCAATTTAAAAATGGAGATGTATATTTTTCCAGAGCTCTGTTTTTCTAGGAAGCATTTTTCTTGGGATTATATAGTTTGGACGAGTTATTCCACATATGAAGATGATTCTTAATTTTTAATCCTAAAAAACTAGGAGAAGATTAATCATGGAGAGGAAAATTGATACATTAAAAGCATTTTAGCTTTAGTGCCCAACATTTTTCTAATTTCTCTCAGTTCCACCAAATTCTAAACTTCTCAGCAGTGTATGACAAAGCCTATTATAACATTATTTGTTAGATAAACCTATGATGGGTGTTTTAAACAAGTCACGAAACCTTTTGGTTCACTTCTGATAGTTATATGTTTTTAATTAGTCCCTAATCTCAGAACATTTACATAAAGAACTAGGTCATGTAACTAAAATGTTTTTAGATTTGAGCTATTCTTTTACCCTTCCGCTCCTTTGAAAACCATAAAAACATTGCATACTATAGTGTCAACTCAGTCTTGTGTATACTTATTCTACTTATGTATATTTATTTGCCAGTAACATATTCTCTAGTCTTTCATCACCATAGAAGATACAGAGATGATACATCATATGTATTTAAATAGCAGTTGTCTTAAGAAATGAACTGCGCTTCACATTTTGCATAGTTATGTGTTTTAACTTGTCTTACATATTATTCCTTATGGATTCTGGGACTCTGGCACTATGTTAATTAATATGATTTGGATAAAAGCATTCCGAGAAAATAAAGAATACCACTATTGATGCCACAATCACTGTTAAGTGGGATTTTTCCACTGGGATACTATGGCAATTTTTTCTTGACCCCAAAACTATGAGTTTTTTTTAAATCCAAAAGAAAGTCAGAATCCTAAATAACAAGGGAGGATACTAGATACAATATTTATCCTTTCCTTTTACTTTCAAGTAATTACTTGGCTTTATGACCTTGCCAGCTGGACCACAACCAAGCTTCTTACACAGAGTCAGTCAAAACTAATCCATCTTCTCTATTGGAAAGGGTTATGAACTGTCCCCAACCATGACACTTTCAGAAGACAAATTTGGAAAAGCCTCTTTCCAGAGACCACCATCAGTTAGGAAGAGTTGGTGTCTCTCAAAGACATCTCCATTCAATACCAGTCATCTAAAAGAGTAGGGGCAATTTTCTTCCCCTGTTGTCAGCCATCTATAACATGGTCACTGCAACATGAAAGAGGAAGAAGGTTATTCCTTTGCTTAGAAGTTTGTGAAGATAATCATCAGAGAGCAAATATTTGGTGAAGCAGAACTTAACACATGAAATTCATGACATGCAATAGGTTGGCTACCCTCAATCAGAAATAAAACAATGTAAAATGTAATCAGCATCAGCAAAACTATCTCACATCTTGAGATTCTTTAGATGCAAGTTTCATCCCAAAATTTGGAAGATGACCTAAAGTTCTAAAAACATTCACACAAAGTCTGAACTGAAGGTTCAGAGGAGCTGAATTTGGAGATTCCAAATGGGGAAAAGCCAGGAAGTTAAATGGACCTGATTTTAGTCCCAAGAATCTCACTAACTAGAAGTGGAAATTAGGCAGTTTATTTCTTCACGCTTAAGTTTCTGTACCTGCTAAACGAGAATAAGAATATTCTTTATTCATCTTCCACATAAAGGCTATTATGAGATTTGAAGGAATATGTGTAGTTCCCTGCCCCTCCAATGAACTACACATACTCCTGGTTGCAAAGTCCTTCAAACCATGGGATACCAATATTGCATCTTCCTAGAGCATCAATTTTACTATAATAGTTTATAAGATAGTTGAAATCGTTTTGAATTGGGCTTTTTAAATAAAAATAAATGTTGTTGTATCATGGATTTTGTGTGAATCATTAAGATAAAATGTAAAATTTCAAAAAAATCTTACTTTGGGGGAACTTCTTTGGCCCATACTCCAGGAACTCCAGCATTAACCATTCATTCTTGTCTGCTATTTGTGATTCTTAACTGGAAAAGTTTGATAAACCCTGTAAACGAAAGCATTTTAAAATGTAAAAGCTGTCTACGAATGCAAGCTCTTAATAGCAGTCTCATTAGTAATGTTGTCAAGTAAGGGAGCTTGAAAACCGTTTTTATCTAGCATCTCTCTTTTATGCAGAACTGCCAGTTTGTTCTTCTGTTTGGAATGTTTATCATCATCTAATGTGTCTACTTACATATATACTTTTATTACACCCACTCCCCAGTAAAACAAGTAGATCTGAGAAGCTAAATTGAGTAATCCCCAGAAATAAAGAGATTGATGAATAAACGTTGGCCACACCAGCCCAGGCTCCCCTAGGGCTCCTGAGACTGGCTGGAGTTAAGCGGAAGATGGAGTATGGTCTCTAGCCGGCCATGCTCAGCTTGTCCCCTATGTCTCCCATTCTGACTACAATCGTCATCTGAATATGCATTTCAGCCTCACTTTTCTAATGGATGCAAAATAGTTTCAACTAAGCACCATGAAGATTTCAGCCAAATGAACAGAAATTCTGTAGATTGTGTCCTGTATTGGAAAGATACTGATATTTGTTTCAGTGCTTCCAATATAAACTCAAACTCTAGGCATAGCAAGCATGTGACAGGCAAGCGTCATTCTGTATAGTCAAAAATCTAGCTGACTTCATTATAATGCAAGCCTAGTGTGAAACCCATGGCCTCCCTCTAGCTAGTTTACAAAACTTTACAGAGTGCATTTCATCAGTTAATTTCACTTTTGGTCATGTCATATTTTTTCTACCCTAATTTTTCTTTTACTCTGATTTCTTCACTGCTTTTTATATTTTACCTTGTAATGTGTGTGCATGTGGTGTGTGTAATTGGCAGCATCCTTGTGTATGTGTGTGTGCATGTGTGTACTTGGAAGCAATCCTGAATGACATAATAAATACTATATTTTTATTTTTTATTATTTTGCCTATGAAGTTTTTTTTTTAATCCAAAAGAAAGCCAGAATCCTAAATAACAAGGAAGGATACTAGATACAATATTTATCTTTTCCTTTTCTTGAAAATGATTAGAGGAAATGAAGAAGATACAGGTAAATTCTTCTTAGGAAGGTTCTCCACATCATGATTTTACTCAAAATTTCTTTCCCCCATCTATATCATGCATTCACACACAGTAAAACTTACCTTGCAGAATCTTGATGTAATATTTATATCTGTTTGCTGAATACTGCTTTGAAACAGGAATTCTACTGGGTTTACTGGGTTTTTTTTTTTTTTTTTTTTTGCATAGATAATTTTGTGTAATCCTCACAGATATTCCCATTTTAGACATGAGAAAACTATGATTTGCGGTCATTTTCAGGCCTCTTCAATCAAAATTCTCCCTGGTTTTATGTTATTTCATTGGAAGATTAATAACAATAATAGTAACTCTTTGAGTTCTTACTACATGCCATCTGTAGGTATAATGCTGACCTGGCTACATCTGCTATTTTACTTAATTCCTAGAGCAAACTTGAACATGGCCCTTGCTCCTTTTGTAGCTGGAGATTCTTAGATAAAGTGAGGTTCCACGACCTGTACAAGACCACTTAGCTACCAAGCATTAGAACCAAAATTTCAGATCAGGACTGCCTGTTCTACTGTCAAATATAACATTCTTTAATTGCACCAACTAGTTCTTCATTGTTTATAAGTTGCAGGTAGTGTGTCACCCTGATAATTTCTTTCCTAAGTTATTTTCCTGCTTGCAAAAGATTCTTTTTATATATTCTCACTCCCAATTTTTTTTTTAAAAAGGTAATCCAACATAAGAGAGAAGAAAAAATTGACAGAGAAGAGCATAAATGAATTTAAACGAAGAAATCAGGCTAGGAGCTATTTGGCTGGGATTCCTGCTTGTTTGTTGGTAATTCACCTTTGTAGAGTGGCCATATGTTCTCTCCCCACTGGCTGGCAATAACAAGGGGAACGTGCTACTCCCGGCCCTCTTAGCTGGCCTGCTTCTCATTTCGGTCATCTCCAGTCTAGAGGCATCACTTACTGAACAGCTGTAATCATGCTATTAAAGCAGTACATATAGTTTAAAAAACAAATCCCAGACATATTTGACTACTGTATTGCTGGCTCCTCTGTCTAAATATCATACTGAATGGGGCTACGGTGGCTGGGGAAAATAAAAGTTGCTGTCTGCCACTGCAGTTCCTAAAGTCCAATATTATGAACATATCTATAGTAGGACCTAGAAGTGGTGATGAACAACTGTGGAAAGAACGTTAGTGATGTGGAGGTTCAAGCCAAGGAGACTGCTGTTAACCCCAGCCCAGCCCAGCCTCTGTATGTGCAGCGTGGGGAATCTTTAGGTCTGTAGGAGATTCAACTCCAGGTTTGGTTCACTGGATTCCCATTGATCCGTTACTTCTGAAATCACTTTGAATTCTGCTGTTTAGTTTAGTATATTATCCTACCTCTTTCTCTCCTCTTTGCCAACAATAGTTAACTAACCTAAAATGTTCCGATTTAACCCATCAGGCAAAGCCAGAGATCCAAAGTAATGAGTCTCGGAAATGTGAATTTCATTAAATGTTGAACAGGCCACTTTCAATCAGTTTGGAAGCTTCTGGGAATCATGAGCTGAGGTTAGAGCGTTCTCACAACTTGACCACACTCAGATGTTTACTGTGGCCAAGCTAGATCAAAAGTTTTTGTTTTGTTTTATTTTACGCACCAAATTTTTCTGGAACAGAGAAGTTAAGTGAGTAGAAATATGTAATGGACATTAATGATGTGATTTTTTTTCTTGTCCTGTATTGTTTTCCAATCGTTTCACTATTTGTGTCTTTTTCAATTAGTAAGTTGGAAGGTGAAAGAAAGATAGGGGCTTTGTATTTATTATCCTTTATTCACAACACTTTAACATAAGTTATTTTAATTTCTAATTTCTTACATATTGATAGAAGCTCTTATAACATATTGTAACTGTTGTTCTTGCAAAATGCTATGCCTGTTTCATAAATAAGTAGTTGCCTTGAATTTTTAGGCTTCTGAAATTTATATCTACAGATGACATTTGATATCCTATTTTATTGGATAATTGATAGTGGGACAATTCTACAGCAAGAAGCCGTTATCAAACTCTCACGTGTATCTGCTCCCTGCTGGAACAGATGCAGTCCTCTCTTCAATCAGTACCAGCTAAAATACTTAACTAGGCTGAAAAGCTAAATATGTTATCTAACTGCATAAATTGATTCTGTCTTTTATAGTACACCCAGGACTGGTTTAGAAATTCTGAGAGTCTAAAGGAGTCAACCTCACACTTAGTATTATTCAGCATCTAACCTAAAATGCCACTTCTTTGAGCACTATGGATATTCTACAAGTTTTACATAGCCATGTAAACTGGCACATGTAACTGCTTTTTAATGCTTGCTATAATGAATGTGTAATCAAGAGGTAAGTGGTAGATTTCAAGACAAATAGCTAGAAAGGAGGATTACTGAATTGCATTTACAAAGTGGAAAAGATATATCAAAAGAAAAAATAATGAAAATCATCCCAGGTGAGAAAAAGCAAGAAAGTTAGAGTGAAAAATAAGCCATAAATGTACTTAAAATAACATGTGGAAGAATAAGCTACACACAAACCATCCAAATGTCCCAAGTGGACAACGAAAGAAGTGGAAGTCATAAGGAAGTTCTATTAATGTGCTGTGGTCTACTTAGGCATTATAAGTCGACATTACATATACATACATACATAATATATATAATATGTATATATATAATGCCACTTAGGCATTATTTATCTATTCATGTTTTGGGACTCAGATCTTTAAGCCTCTCTAGTATGTCTTGGTACTTTTGTGGGATTTAGTTATACATTTACTTAACTGTTCTGTTATGAGGAAAAGTTGGTAGGAGGTTGAGTTTGTGCTACATTTGTCTGTGTATTGCCAGCATGTGGCACAAAGCCCAGAACACCAATAGCAAGATTAAAAATAAAGTTAAATAAATGAATAAATAAGTGGATGAATAAATGAATGAATTAAAAAAACATCTTGTTAAGAAATTGGAAAACTCAGTTTTTGGTTTGGTAGCTCAAGCCTGTAATCCCAGCACTTTGGGAGGCCAAGGTGGGCAGATCACGAGGTCAGGAGATCCAGACCATCCTGGCTAACATGGTGAAACCTCGTGTCTACTAAAAATACAAAAAATTAGCCGGGTGTGGTGGCAGATGCCTGTAGTCCCAGTTACTCGGGAGGCTGAGGCAGGAGAATGGCGTGAACCCGGGAGGTGGAGCTTGCAGTGAGCCGAGATTGCGCCACTGCACTCCAGCCTGGGCAACAGAGGGAGACTCCATTTCAAAAAAATAAAAAAAGAAATTGGAAAACTCAGAATAGAGGTTAGTGTCCGATTACTAGCAATCTACTAGTTGGCCTTGAAATTTTCCTTGTACATCTGTAAGTTGGTTGACCTTAACATACCATTCATGACCTAAACTAATTTGAACTTGCCTCTTTGTTAACTAGCACACAAGTTTTGCCTTCAATGAAGACAATTAGTAAGATATCGGGTCCAAAATTTAGGAGAAAAACATTTTTAAAAGCTATGTAAAGAGTAATTCCTTTCTCTAAAACTGCTTTAAGTCTGCACAAGATAACTCATAACAAAATTAAAATAGCATCTCGACAAAATTAAATATACACTATGATTTTCGTTACTATCCAATATAAAATTTATTTGGATAAGAAAATAAGAGAGAATGCAATACATTAAACTAGTAACAGTAATTGCTTTGAGGTGGTGAAATTATGGGCAATTTCTATAGTTTTTACAATAATCCAAGTTTTTCTCGATCAGTTAAAAACTTAATTTTAAGAATACTTTTTAAAATGCAAAGTTTCTTTAAGCTCTAAATAGCAAAATACTAGTGACGATGTGAAGACTGACTTCCAAAGTAAAAGGAGTGATCAAAATGATATTAGGTGAATGAGAGACTTCATAGCAGAAGTGAGTTCATCCTTTTGTGGGGAGGGCAAGGGGTGAGCTCCGGATGCACTCAGGGTTTCTGGATAGAGTCACGCCCCAGCCCATGGTCAGACAGACACATTTATTTGGCCTGCACAACATGGATTAATTCGAGCAAAACTTGTTTCTTTGAATTTGGTCTGACATTTAAAGCTTATGAAATGCCACACACAAAATAAGAACCATATTTCTGGTTTCCCTTGAAAATTGAATATATGGCAATGCCTAATTCACATTTTTGCATGGCAACAATGATCTGGAGCTCCTAAGTACCACAGTTGGCCACATTTTTTTTCACTTTGGTTTCCCCCCTCCACCTGGCTCATGACACCTGTTCATTTTCCCTGCCTGCATCTCAGGAGGCCTTTGATATCCTGACTCCATTTTAGTTCTTTTTTTTCTCAAATGAGGAAACAGAAACTTGGGAGAAATACAGATTCCTTTTTTTTCTCTCTCTCTTGTTGTATGCGCTTTCTCGTGAGTTTCATATGAAGAGTTGGGGTGAGAGTAGAAGGATGTTTAACCAAAAAGAAGTGATGACCCAAATAGCCATCAGGGAGGGAATGGATACACATAGTATGTGATATGGTTTGGCTGTGTCCCCGCCCCAATCTCATCTTAAATTGTAGTCCCCATAATCCCCATATACGGGAAGGACCCAGTGGAAGGTAATTTAATCATGTGGGTTGTTACCTTCATGCTGTTCTCGTGATAGTGAGTTCTCACAAGATCTGATGGTTTTATGAGGGTTTTTTCCCCCTTTTGCTCATTCTTCTCCTTCCTGCTGCCATGTGAAAAAGGACGTGTTTGCTTCTCCTTCAGCCATTATTGTAAATTTCCTGATGCCTCCCCAGCCCTGTGGAACTGTGAGTCAATTAAACCCCTTTTCTTTATAAATTACCCAGTCTTGGGTATGTCTTTATTAGCAGTATGAGAACAGAGTAATACAAGATGTTATAGACACACAGTGGAATATTATTCGACCTTAAAAAAGTGGGAAATGCAGACGCATGCTACAACATGGATAAGTCCTGATGACGTTATGCTTAGTGAAATAAGCCAGACATGAAAGGACAAATAGTATATGACTCCACTTATATGAAGTACTTAGAGTAGTCAAAATCATAGAGACAAAGTTGAATGGTGGTTGCCAGGGGCTGGGGAGTGCGAGTAATGGGGAGTTACTGTATAATGGGTAGAGAGTTTTAGTTTTATGAGGTGAAAAGAGTTATGGAGATAGATGGTGGTGGTTGTACAACATTATGAACAGTACACTTAAAATGATTAAGATGGTAAGTTTTATATGATTTTGCCACAATAAAAAATTAATAACATTTAAGAACACAATTTAAAACAGAAATGACGAGATACATCATTGTTTCCTTTGAGGGGAATGTATACAAGAATTTAAGATTTCATATCAGCCCAGGAGGGGAGGATGTAGAATCTGTGGACTTTGTAAGTGGCTGAAATTTTCATAAAGAGGTAATTTTTCTGAAACTAATCCATTTTTAGAGTTTTGAAAATTAATGTTTCTAAGGCAAAAGTGACAAATTTGAGAGATGATTTATGAAATGGCTGTTAGTATTTAGAGGTTCGTTTTGGCCAGGAGGAATTAAACGTAACTATTAAAGACATATATTTAAATTATGCCAGATTAGAAATGACAGAGTCCTTCCCAATGGCAAAGATGCATTTACCAGGGAGCAGTTTGAACCTTCCCTGGGCACTCTCAAGAATAATGCTCTTCCCTGGGAGTGAGGGGACAGGAGAAGGAGACTGAGAAAGTAGGACAAAATTAATGACCTCTGGAACTCCCAGATGTGCATAACTCAATTTTCTCTAATATTTGGAGAAGGACAAATACAGGTGAGATCAAAACAGCCAACGTGTGTGTTTCTTCTATCTGGGGGTGTTCCTCCCTCGTGACTCCCTGAAGGCATTGGCTTTGTCACACATGCAGCTGGAGCTGCTGACTAAACTGCAGTGAGAACACAACTGAAACCTCGCGAGGGGTGTTTCTTGTCAAAGGCAAGGTAGCCATGTTCTCACCGGCCTCTGTCCTCAAGTACAAGGAAGGAGGAAAGTAACATCTCGTTATTTTTATCGTCTTGGTATGTTCAAAGGGTTTTGCTTACCATTTTCCAATTACAGTTAAATTGCATTTGTTGTTACTTCTCATCTCTTTAGTATATGTCATAATCACTAGGTCTCCTCCCATGTATAAATCTGGCACATCAGACCACAATGTGCACTGTCAGCTCCTGTGAGTGGAATCCATCGCACTTGCGGAGCTGTCCCACTTTTGCCTTTGTAGCAACTTTTAGACCACAATAACCATCATCAGTTTAAAGCAAGCAGATCCATTACATTTCCTCTGTTCCTACAGCCCCACATTAAGCTAATATTATCTATTTCCCAAGTGAAAAGAGTCCTTCCAGTCCTATCAATTATTAATTCCTTGCTTGCAGCTAATGTTTTCTTTGAATTATTTAAATGCATCTTCATTTATCAATAAACATAAAATGTTAAACAAAGAATACTGATGAAGGGCATTATTTAAGCTATAACATTTTATGAGATTATTTCAAGCGCCTTTGCTGATTTATTAACACAATATATTTTATAATTATTTTTCCTTTTCTAAAAAAAGTTATTCTGGGTGTCATCTAGAAGTTTGCAGATTTTGTGAGTGCTGTCTTCAACTTATATTGTGATTTTGACCACTTTCTTTTAGAATATTCTTAAATGTATGTATACATCTGTGTGTACCTCTCTCTCTCTCTCTCTCCCCTTCTCTCCCATTCTCTTTCTCTGTGTATATATGTATACACACACATACATTTACACACAAATGTGCATAAATGTACATGAGTATTTTTATTTACTAATACATGAATTCATTATCCCTCATCTGATTCTTAAGAAATTAAAGACACAATTAAGTTTAAATTTTCTGTTGTGAATTCTACAATATTGTACTCAGCAAAGCATATTTGTATGGATTTACAAACATGTATACAAACATGAATTAGGCAAGTAGACAAAGAATGATACTTTTTATTGTTTAAATATAAAATTTTAACACTGAGGCAAATAAACAACAAAACTGCCTACCATTTATTATGATTTTTTAAGACTTAGCAATAGCACCCACATGTGTACATGTGCACAAACATTTATACGAATAAATCCTACTTGCCTATATTCTCTTTCATTTTTCTGTTTTATAACCCAAAATAAAATATGGCCTACTGAGAAGTCCAGGTACAATATGAGTACCTTTTTATCCTGTCACCTTCTAAAATAGAATGAAACTGAGTATTCTAAGTAAATATTCCATGTATACCAAATCAGAAAAATGAAATCTTTGTGTACACTGATAAAATAAACTCTTTAACGTAATAATTAATGATCCAACTCATGCCGCTTTCACTGACTTTTATTGTAGAGTGATGGTATTCTTTAAATGTTATACAATTAGTTCTAATCAGTTCTTTCTACAAATTTGAAAACTCTGAATTCTCTGCTGATACAAATTATTCAATAAAAATCTCTATACGTTTACAATCATGGTATTATGTTAAGACATACATATATGCTAACAATAGTTTTATAATTACTTTAAATATTCAACAACATGCTTTGAAATATCAAAGATTGTTTACTTGGTAGCACTCAAAAAATTCCAATAATTATATACTATATTTCAGCAGTACAATTCTGAAGCAGGCAGTGATCTTGGGGGTCATGTGATCCAGACTTCACTATATAAAAACTAAGAAACTTGTATCTAGGAATGTTATTGACTTGCCCATGGTCATAAAGCTAGTAACACTCGCTACTAAAGTTCATAGATAAATGTAAGTTTTTTGCTGCATTTGCTTTGGAGGAAAGAAAACTGTACATTTCAAATGGCATATATGGTTTATCAATATTTGCTTTAGGTTGAAATTCATTAATTTTTAAAAAGTCAATGGAAACAGAGTTACCTCTCAATATAGTAAGGCTGTGATTGTATAAATGAAGTTCTGCAAACAAAAATGTAGCAAAATTCAGGTAATGGTAACTAATCATAATGCCCATTGTGAACATCTGTAAGATTTTAAATTGTATGACATAAGGTTCTATAAATTATTTTGTGACATCAACTCAGGATAAGCCCTAGGCAAAATGTGAACTAAGGGAAATAGTTCTTTTATGTGCTAGTCTCTTCCTTTTAAATAGTGAATAATCTCTAAGGCAACAGCTAATAATTGCTTACCTCCAGTTTAAGGCATTTCATATACAAGGTGACAGGCGCTATCCTAGGCACTTTAAATGTTTTATTATTTCTAACAACAACTATTTTAGCCAGACTTTATTGTTGTTTCTGTTCAATGGAGGAATCCACACTCAACAGAGGTGAAGTGATTTTCCTGAAGTAATTAAGTGGATAGGGAAATCTTAAAGCCCGTGCTTTTCCATTAAAAACATGCAACTTTATCACATGAAAGCTATGAAGAGCTATCAAGGAGGTTTTGTTTGTTTGTTTTTTAAACAGCTTTATTAAAGTGTAATTGACATACAAAAAAACTCACATATTTGAAGTGTACAATTTGATAAATGTTGACATATATGCACACTTATAAAATAATCACCCCAGTCAAAATAGTGAATATAATCATCCTTCTCCAAAAATCTATGGATCAGTTTGGGAATAACTGACATCTCAATGTTGCAGTTAAATTGCGAATCTTCCTATCCTTGAATAAGGTATATTTCTCTAATTATTTAGGTCATCTTTAATTTGTCTCTGCAGTGTTTTATAATTGTCAGACTACAAGTCATACACATCTTTTGTCAGTTATTCCTAAATATTTCATATTCTCAATGTTACTGTAAATAACATCAATTATTGATATTTTTGAATTATGGTATTTTAAACATTCAGACATTCAATTTTAGTTGTAAATATGGGGAATACACGTGATTTTTGTATATCAATCTTGTAAATAGTAACTTCACTAAATTCATTTTTAGTTATAGCTATTTTATAGATCTCATTGGATTGTCTACATAGTCATGTCATCTGTGAATAAAGACAGTTTTACATCTAGCTTTCCACTCTTGATGCTTTTTATTTCTTTTTCTTGCCTAATGTTTAATAGAAGTGGTAGGGACATCCTTGTCTTGTTCTTGAACTTGGAGGAAAGCATGTAGCTTCTCACCATTAAGTATGACATTAGCTGTAGGTTTTTGTAGATGTCCTTCATCAGGTTGAGAAAGATCCTTTCTCCTCCTAGTTTGATGAGAGTTTTTATTATTATTATTATTATTCATGAATGTGTGTTAGATTTTATCAAATGTTTTGTCTAATGAGGTTACCATCTTGTTTTAAATTTTTAGTTTGTGTTATGGTCTGAATGTTCATTTCCCCCACAAAATTAATATGTTAAAAATCCTAATCCCCAAGATGATGGTATTAGGAAGTGGGCCCTTTGGGAGGTTATTATAAATGGAATTTATATCCTTATAAAATAGACCCCCAGAAAGCTAGCTAGTTATTTCCAACATGTGGAGACAGCAAGAAGGGCTGTTTATGAGTAGGCCCTCATGCAGCCAAAGTTGCTGTCACCCTGATCTTGGACTTTACAGCCTTCAGGACTGTGAGAAATCAATTTCTAGTTTATGGTGTTTTGTTATAGCATCCCAAATGGACTAAGACAGTCAATTTGCTAATATGGTGAATTATATTGATTTTTTTTATTTTGTTTTGTTTTTTTGAAATAAGATCTTGCTCTGTCACCCAGGCCTCAACCTCCTGAGTTTAAGTGATCTTCCCACCTCAGCTTCTCGAGTAGCTGGAATGACAGGCATGTGCCACCACACTCAACTAGTTTTTATTGTTATTATTATGATTATTGTTATTATTTTGTAGAGATGGGGTCTTGCTAAATTGCCAAGGCTGATCTTGAACTCCTGGGCTCAAGCCATTTCCTGCTTTGGCCTCCCAAAGTGCTGGGATTTTAGGTATGAACCACTGCACTCAGTCTTGATTTTGTATTGTTAAACTACTCCTACATTCCTGAACTAAATCATACTAGGTATTTTGAATTATCTTCTTTATATACTGTTGGATTCCAATTATTAAAAGAGTGTACAGAACAGTTTAATATGTATGTATGTATAGTTTAAATCTATGTGATTTTAAACACATTATATAAATGTGAAATATTGGTATCTAGAGTTTTTTTCATATAATGTGTTTTTCTGGTTTTGATATTAGGGCAGTGCTGGAGTCATGGAATAAGCTGAAAAGTATTCAGTGTCCTTCAATTTTCTGGAAGAGTTTGTATAGACATGGTATTTTCTTTTTCCTAAATACTTGGGAGAATTCAGCAGTGAAGCCATTTGGACACAGTGTTTTCTTCAGGGAAGGGTTCTTTTTAAGAGGAAATACAATTTCTTTATAGGTATATAGCTATTCGGGTTATCTATTTTTTCTTGTATGAGCTTTGATCATTTGTGTTTTTCAAGAAATTTGTCTATTTAAGTTGTCAAATTTTTGGCATAGAATTGTTAATGATATCTTTTTATCCTTTTAATATCTGTCAAATCTGTAATGAAGACATCTCTCTCACACTTGATACTGGTAATTTTTTCTTCTCTTTTATGTTCTTGATGTGTCTAACCTAAGGTTTATCAATTTTATTGATCCTACAAGTTAGAGATTTTGGTTTTATTAATTTTCTCTATTGTTATTTTCTATTTGACTTCTTATTTAGTCTTTATTATTTTTTTTCTTCTTACTTCAGCTTAATTTGCTTTCTTTTTCCCTGTTTTCTTAAAGTAGAATATGTAGTCATTGACTTGAGAGCTTTCTTCTTTTAGAATTGTAGGCATTTAGTGCTATACATTCCCTTCCCAATACTGCTTAAGTGACACCTGCAAATTTTGATAAAATCATGTTTTCATTTTTATTCTATTTAAAATACTTTCTAATTTGAAGCAATTCATATGCTACTTTGTTTGTCCAGACTTAGCTAATAAGGCCTGGACCAGCTAGCATGGTGGTAGTGCAAAGGAAGGTAAGTGAAGATACAACAGGACTTATTGACTTGCTGTGGGGGCCACAGAGAAGAAGGAAACAAAGTTAATGAAATAGAGGTATCTGGATGGAATGATAGCTTTGGTTTTGAACATGTGAGTTTTAATGTCAGAAGATATCGAAGAACATTATTCACCATCCGTTTAGAAATTTGGAATGAGTATTTAGGAGAGATCATAGAAAAAAAAAAAAAAAAAAAAAAAAAAAAAAAAAAAATCTGGGTGTATAAGTCATTTACAAAGAGATCAAGCCAAAATATTGGATTAGAAATCTAAAGAGCACAGTTTATAGAATTTTAGATGACCCTTGAAGATCACAAGTTTGAACTGTGCAGGTCCACTTGTACTCGGATGTTTTAAAAATAAAAGTTACACAGAGCATACCTGCCTCTCCTGCCTCTTCTTCCACTTCCTCCACCTCTTATGCTTCTACCACCCCTGCAACAACAAGACCAATCCCCGCTTCCTCCTCCTCATCAGCCTACTCAACATGAAGACCAGAGATGAAAATCTTCATGATGATCTACTTCCCCTTAATGAATAATAAGCATATTTTCTCTTTCTTATGATTTTCTTAATAACATTTTCTTTTCTCTAGCTTTACTGTAAGAATACCATATATAATACATACAGCATACAAAATATGTGTTAATTAACTGTTTATGTTATCAGTAAGGCTTCTGGTCAACAGTAGGCTATTAGTAGTTAAGATTTAGGGAAGTCAAAAGTTGCACACAAATTTTCTACTGCATGGAGTTTGGTGTCCCTAACCCCTGCATTAGTCAAGGGTCAACTGTATTAGTTAACCAGTATATGAAACTCTCTATGTGCCAGACATTGTTCTAAGTGCTTTGCATACTTAACTAATTTAATAATCACACAATCTTATGAAGAAGTTGCTACCATTATTCTCATGTTGTAGATACAAAAACAAAGACAAAGAGAGATAAGCAATTAAGTAATGGAACTGGGATTTGAACCCAAGGCAACCTGTCCCCTGAATTCATGCTTCAACTACTATATTGTACTGCCATGCAACTCCCAAAAAGTGTGCTATTTGGTATCCAAAACAAGTGTCTAGATGGTTATAAGATAACTTATTAAGATGTTAACTTGTGTTTTGTATTCATAGTTGACAAGGATCATAAAGAATAAGCACTGTTTGACTTTTATTCTCTGTATTATTGCTTTTCTCTCATTAAAAAAAAAAAGAAACAAACAAAAAAACTAGCTAAGATCTTTGTTTGCTTCTCTCCATTGCAGTTGTGTTGCAGAACCTAAAGCAGAGATCAGCTAAACACAACTTCCCTCCTGCTTTTCTTCTATGACAGCTTGTGTTTGTTAACTCTGGGAAAGGATTATGCTAGGGTGAAGGACAGAGGCAAGTTCTAGCTATAATGGGAAGGAAAGTGGGCTGTTAAAGTAGTAGCAAGGAGTGAGGATATTCTCCAAGACCAAGTGTTTTGCAAGAGAGGGGGCAGAACCTCAGATAAGAATGGTCAGGTGGTTCACATAAGAACACAGGACCAACCAGGTACAGTGGTTCATGCCTGTAATCCCAGCACTTTGGGAGGCCAAGGCAGGTGGATCACTTGAGGTCAGGAGTTTGAGACCAGCCTGGCAACATGGTGAACCACCATCTCCACTAAAACTACAAAAATTAGCTGGGCGTGGTGGTGAGTGCCTGTAATCCCAGCTACTCGGGAAACTGAGACAGGAGAATTGCTGGAACCCAGGAAGTGGAGATAGCAGTGAGCCAAGATCACACCACTGCACTCCAGTCTGGGCAACAGAGAAAGACTCTGTAAAAAAAAAAAAAAAAAGAAAGAAAGAAAGAAAGAAAGAAGAAAGAAAGAAAAAGAAACAACACAGGACCCAGGCATTAGTCTCTCTGCCTCAGCGAAGATCCCCGTGACACAAACAGTAGAACCATCTGCCCATGAGGGCATGTAGGTTGGATAATAGAAAAGTATAGGGTGAACATAGTGGAATTAAAACCCAGGCCCTTACCCTGGTTGCCATTGTTTGAGCATCACATAAGTTTCCCAGGTTTGAGATCTCCCAACATTAAATTTACCATCAGCTCAGTAGGGTGGAAATTTGGAGTAATTTGCTTAAAACTTTGATTTAAAATGAGGATGAGTAAAACGTGTATTTTACACCTGAATTTTCTAAGAAAGTATATACCTAATACCCTCAATCTAGAAATACATTCATTCAATCAATCTCTTAACAAGGATGTTTAAAACTCATATGATGTGCCAGACATTATATAAAGTGCTGGGATTACAAATATGTGTAAAATACACTCTGCCATTTGAAGGCTGCACAGTTTGGTAATTATGATTGCAATTAGATGCAATAAGCAAAAGAGGCTTATGTGTGAAGCATTAAGAGAGAAAAGAAGATAGAACACATTTATAGAAGAAATTGCATCAAATTTGGGCAACAAAAACCAAGTAGAATCTAATCTATTCCAGGTGGAATAGATCAGAGGAGACAAGAGTGTTTCAGAAAGAAAAAAAAACTCCCCTTGAAAGAGCACAGAGTGTGAATAAACAGCACTTTTGAGAAACACCGTAAGATCTTTGAGGCAGATAGATCTCAGTTTGAATGCGTATCTACCATTAGGCGTGGAACACCTTTGGACTGTTTTCGCTGTTCTCTTTTTGAAATAGGGGTACTTACAGCCTCCTCATGGAGTTCTTGTAAGGGTGAAAGGAGATGACATACATAAAATCCCAGCCTAACCATTGGTCTTTTACAGGTATTTTTCGCTACCTTCCCAGGCCATCATCAGTACTCTGTTCTAACTCTGTGTGTGACCAGAGGAAAGAGAGCATGTTTCCAACATAGGAAATGAAGATGGAAGTGTCTTTAGGGGACAGATTAGAAAAGGCCTTATGTTCCAGCCTAAGAACTACAAACTTAGTCCTATAAAGAATAAAGTGTCATTTAAGGCTGTTGAGCAGAGGGTTTACGTGATTAAATGCTTGTTTTAGAACAGGGAGGACAGGACATACTGGAGGGAGGAGAGCCTGGAAGGCAGGAGGCCAGTTGGAGCTTCTGCACAAGCTGAACACAAGATAAGGGCCTAAGAGAGAGGCCCTAGAGGTGTGAAAGAAGGGGAATGCTGAAGAGATTATTTGGAGGTAGAAGTGATGGCACTAGGTGACTGATCAAATAAGGGACTGAAAGGAAGCCATCACTAATGACCACATAGTTTCTAGCCTTCAGCCACTGGGAGTGCTAGTATGATTGACTTACAAAGGAAAAGGGAGAAATATGTTTGAAGATTTCCAGTTTTGTTTAGATATATCAAATTTGAAGAACTTGAAGAAGATCCATGAAAAATAAGTCGTGGTAAGTCAGATGCATATATACTTGGAAATTAGAAGAGCACTGACCCAGAGGAGAAAAGTATTTTATCCCTGTCTTCACTCCAAGACATATCAACATCTGTATGAGGCATAAAAAATGAAGAGGCCTGACATTTATTAGCACAGCTTTATGAAAACACCTTCTACCTATCATATCATTTCAAATCCCAAGATGTAGACCTAATTATTATTAGCTTTTCAGTTTTAGAGATGGAGAAATCATGGATTATAACAGTAAGCTACAACAGCAGTTTTTCCTTCAAATATATGCAAACATAATCAACAGAAGAAATACTTTTTCGGGGAAGATAAAATTAATGGTAGTATATCCTTAGACTGGGTAGCAGAGAATTGACTGAATTATAAAATGACAACATTGGTGATTAACAAGGGAAAAAAAAAGGATGAATACATTGTAAAACAGCCAAGAAATTATATAAGTATACTAAGAAAAATTAAGTAGGTGCTACTGATAAGCCTACTAAAACCAAAGAGAATTTAAAATAATAAGGCCTATATTCAAATATGCTGCTAGGATATTTGTTCATGTGTTCAGTTTTTTTATACATTTAACATTTTTTCATTCTCTAATATGTGGCTGGTATTCAACTAAGTGCTGAGGATACAAAGATGAATTAGAAATATTATTAAGTGTTGAGAAATTCACGGTTTGGTGGGAGAAAGACAAAATGGTCATTTGAACTGTGTGGGAACCATTTCAATAGATATGTGTCCAGAAACTTCAGAGAGTACAGAAATGAATGATAGGAAGAGCTTCCTACAAGGAGTGATGCTTGACGTACACTTTAAAGCACAAGAGGAAAGCTAGTCTAAGGGTGCAGAGGAAGGAGATGCTAGGCAGAGAAGTTGACATAAACAAGGCAAGGAAATGAGAAACAAAGTGGTTCTGAAGAGAAATTCTGAATTCTGAGCTGCTTGGTTTGACATGAACAGCAAGAGCTGAGTAGACAGTATACGTAAGATCACGAGGAACTTGTTGGCTTCTGTAGCCTCAAGCACTTGCCGGATTACCCAGCTGTTGGTTTGTTGCAGCAAGATGGTGTCCTGAACTAGGGCCACAGCAGCAGGAATGGACACTCAGCACTTTTCCCTTGATAGTTGAAGCACTGGATCTGTTGAATTGAGATGGTTTTTGCCTCAAAGCCTTCAGAAGTGAGTCCTCATTACATTTGAAAAGATTGGATTAAGGCCATTTCAGAAAAATTCTCAAACTCAAGATCAGTAGTCAGGCTTATGGATTGACTTGTTCGTCTATCTCCCTCAAATTTCTTTTAAGAAATGACAGGCAACATTAGAGATTCCCTTCCCAGAAACCTCTGCCTCTGCTGCCACCCCTGTCCCAGCAACCTCAGGGATACATATTTCCTGGAAGAACATTTTGCCGTCAGAAGTACTGACTGTCTCAGACAACCCTTGGGCCAAACAGGAAATTTACAAGTAAGTCCTCAATATAATTCCCTTTGGTTCCATACCCAAGTATAAAGCATGTAAAATGTTCCCTTCTTCCCTTACAATCTTTAATAAGCACTTGTTGGGTAACTAAGATAGAAAACAAAATCTATACCATGTTTCTCTTCTAGAGTGAAATTCTTATTGAAGCCTACATTATAGTCACATTAATGTCACATTGGCTCCTCATGATTAATAATAGTACAATGAATGAATTAATAATGATTGGCTACCTCACTAAGGTTTTCCCTCCCCCAACCTTGACATGAAGAGGATCCAGGGCATTGATTATCACTAATATAATGGATTGATTCATCATTTATGGGAAAAGAGCTTCTCTTCCCATAAAGCTTATTTTCCCTCCCCCTCTACTCCCGGAGATATATTATCTTTGGCAGCAACTCAAAACCATCCACAGATTATTCATTGCAGCCCACAATTATAATTAAGGATGGTGATTTGAATACTAGCCTTAAGTGAATGAGCATGTCTCACACAAACGATGTTTCATATAGAAGCTGTACCCAGAAGGATCTTTTCCTCTCTAGTCTCCCCTTGAATGATAACAATTGGATAACATGGTTGCCTTCTGAATAGGATGAGCAGTTATGCTGCTGGCTTAAATTGTAGAGGACGTATTATCTACTGTATTAGCTACTGGAAACCTCAAAACCCATTTAGGAGTTGATATCTTTATACACTTCATCTTACCTTATGGCTACTCATCTTTTCAGCATGTGTGCATTAACTGAATTAACCGTCCAACTTATTCCTTGGGTTTCTTCTATGGCTTTATAGTAAACATCCCTGTTGAGAAGAGTTACACTTTTGTCTTGCTAATTGAGAAACAGCCCTTCACCACAATCTATTGTAATTAAAAGCACAGCCCTCAGGATTGCCCTCACATTAGGCCCTATCCTTTGATTGGCTAATATTGGGCTGAAACTTGCACATTCATCTAGCATTAACTTGCTGTAGCAATTTAACATAATTATGTTTTAATTGCATTTTTAAAAATATTGACACATTTCCTGCCCATTGACATTTGATCCATATGCAATAAAAGGAATCTAGTGTTAACCTCAAAAATTCTACACCTAAACTATGCATTAAGAAAATGATGTCTGTTTATTGCCACACTTCACATTGTGTTTTGTATTTTAAGTGTCCTTCATCTACTAATGAGCTCTTGCGGTTTCATAATGAAAAGGTCAATATTTCTTCTCTAGAAAATGTGGGTAAATGGGCTACAAAAGTGGCTGTGTTTTACACATGCGTACTTGTGATACAGCAAAAATTCAATGTGAGTGTCCACTAGTTCATTTCCATGAGCATTAATAGAGGGCCTACTATGTGCTAGGCTCTGCATTGCTCAAGGCATAGAGGTATACGAAGATGAAAGAAAATGCCTTTGCTTTTGAGGGAAAATAGTAGAAAAAATCATTTCAATACAATGATACATGTGATTAATAAATATTTTTATAAATATTAACATAGATCCAAGGTAGGCAAAATAAAGAAGAATTCACGGAGAAAACAAAGCTGAGGAAGGCTTAAACCAGGAGATAATCTGTGACGATTCTCGTTGTCTTTCCACTATGGAAATAAAGATGAGCTGACAGAAATTAAACTGCCACCAAGTACCAACAGGCTTTAGTTATTTGTTTATCCAGTGTTTTGTGCTTTGTGTAGATTTTAGGTATTAGATTTTAGGTATTAATGATTTATTAAAGTTCTTTTAGCTCATATGTGGCTTTACCCCCAAAATTCATGTGATATTATGACATCATAAATTTATCCATGAGCTACCTGTGAGCTATCCATAACCTTAACCTTGAAAAATTAAAATAGTAAATGACAAGAGAAAGTATTGTGAAAGACAGCCTGCCTATGTTGATTGTCTCCAAACTAAAGATGCCTTGTGATAAGAATTGAAATAGAAAACATCTTGTTTAGGATTTTTGCAATTCAGAGGTGACCTACTCATTACAAAATTAAAACCAATGGCAACAGAAGCCAAAATAGACAAATGAGATCTAATAAACTAAAGAGCTTCTGCACATCAAAAGAAACTATCATCAGAGCAAACAGGCAACCTACAGAATGGGAGAAAATGTTTGCAATCTATCCATCGGACAAAGGGCTAATATCCAGAATCTACAAAGAACTTTAAAAAATTTACAAGAAAAAAAAAATCCATCAAAAAGTGGGTGAAGGATATGAACAGATATGTCTCAAAAGAAGACATTTATGTGGCGAACAAACATGAAAAAAAGCTCAACATCACTGGTCATTAGAGAAATGCAAATCAAAACCACAATGAGATGCCATCTCATGACAGTTAGAATGGCAACCATTAAAAAGTCAGGAAACAACAGATGCTGGAGAGGATGTAGAGAAATAGGAATGCTTTTACACTGTTGGTGGAAGTGTAAATTAGTTCAACTATTGTGGAAGACAGCGTGGCGATTTCTCAAGGATCTAGAACCAGAAATACCATTTGACCCAGCAATCCCATTACTGAGTATATACCCAAAGGATTCAAAATCATTCTACTATAAATACACATACACACATACATTTATTGTGGCACTGTTCATAATAGCAAAGACTTGGAATCAACCCAAATGCCCATCAATGATAGACTGGATAAAGAAAATGTGGCACATATACACCGTGGAATACTATGCAGCCATAAAAAAGGATGAGTTCATGTCCTTTGTAGGGACATGGAAGCTGGAAACCATCATTCTCAGCAAACTAACACAGGAACCAAAAACCGAACATCACGTGATCTCACCCATAAGTGGGAGATGAACAATGAAAACACATGGACACACGGAGGGGAACATCACACACTGGGTCCTGTCATGGGGGTGAGGAGCTAGGGGAGGGAGAGGATTAGGAGAAATACCTAATGTAGATGGGTCAATGGGTCAGCAAACCACCATGGCACATGTATACCTATGTTACAGACCTGCACGACTACACATGTATCCCAGAACTTTAAGTATAATTTTTAAAAAAATAAAACAAAGCATATCAATTTGCTTTGAAGAGCCAGCGTATGATCAAATCAAGGGAGAGTTTGTTTGTAATTACATAGTATGCTACCAGAGAATTACTACTCATGTCATCTGGCTTTTATAACCTGGGGTTGGTTACATAATTCTGATTTTTGTTTACAAACTTATTTTTAGACTCACCAGTATATATTGATATATTATTTCATATAATACTTTTAAAGAGCTGATGGAAAAATTTATCCCACAGTATTTGGAACATGCGAAACACAATGGCTATACATATACCATTTTTAATATAAAAACACTATTAATAAGAAATTTTAAAAAAGCACTAAAACATAAAAAGGTTCTTTGGCAGAAATATTGGAAGTAAACAGAGTGATATGGATTATTACTATCACTCCTGTGCTAGAGAAAGAATGTTTCATTTCTGATACAGAGCTAAAGGTTTATCAAAATTAAAAGAAAGGAAGAGGGAAATAAACAGAGAAAGAAGAGAGGAAGATGATTTGAAGGACAAGCATGTACATAGGTTTGCTGTTCTGTTGCTTGACTTGGTTGCTTACTATTTATTTGAAGATTTAAAAATGCAGCTAATATATAACTGCTGCAAAATGTCTAGCTATATTTTAATCTCTTAAATTTATCATCCTCTATTCACACCCTACAACTCCTTAGTTCATATCTTCTATTTTTTTTTTGTAAAAATCTCTTTCCTTAGAACAGCCTCTTTCATTCTCCTGTCAGAATAATCCCTCTAAAACTCAGATCTAAATATATAATTCCCTGCCTCAAAAACCTTTCAAGGATCCCAGAGAATTTCACCCCCAAATATGGCACAATTGTGTGTTTATTCTTTCATTTTACTTTTAAAAACTGATACATAACAATTGTATAAATTTATGGAGTTCATAGTGATGTTTCCATGCACAGTGATCACTAAAGGGAAATTAGCAAATCCATCATCTCAAATATTTATCATTTCTTTGCCTTGGGACCATTCAATATCCTCCTTCTAGCTATTTGAAACTACATAGTATATTAACTACAGTCATTCTACAGTACTTTAGAACCCTAGAACTTACTCTTTCAATCTTGGTGTAACTTCATATCTTTCAACAATTCTCTTTCTATCCTTCCCTTCCCCATACCATTCCCAGCTGCCAGTAGCCTCTGTTCATTTTAATACTACAAAATCAACTTATTTTTGGCTTCCACATGTGAATGACAACATGTAGTGTTCAGCTTTCTGTTCCTGGCTTATTCCACTTAACACAATGTCCTCCATTTCCATCCATGTTGCCATGAATAACAGGATTTCATTCTTCTTTATGGCTGAACAGTAATCCATTGTGTAGATATAACACATTTTCTTTATCCATTTGTCTGTTGTTGGACACCTAGGTTGATTCCATATCTTGGCTATTGTGAATAGTATTGCAATAAACACGGGAGTGCAGATGTTTGTTCAATATACTGATTTTTCTTTCCTTTGGATAAGTGCCCAGTGGTGGGATTGCTGGATCATATGGTAGTTCTATTTGTAATTTTTTGTGGAATTACCAGACGAATCTCCATAGTGGTTGTGCTAGTTTATATTCCCATCAATAGCATATAAAAATTCCCTTTTCTCTGCATCCTTACCAGCATTTGTTATTGTTTTGTTACCAGGGGCAAATTT
This sequence comes from Macaca thibetana thibetana, assembly GCF_024542745.1. NCBI lineage: Eukaryota > Metazoa > Chordata > Mammalia > Primates > Cercopithecidae > Macaca > Macaca thibetana. The sequence goes on along the minus strand of NC_065584.1, from coordinate 120,523,952 downwards.
GTACAGGTCTGCAGCAACTCCATCCTTGCCTCCTTGGAGGAAAGAATTCCGCTGAGGGGCAGAAGAAAGTTTAAGGCAGAGGGAGAGACCAAGGCAAGTTGTATAGCAGGAGTGAAAGTATATTTAGAAGTTTTAGAGTAGAAAAGAAAGGAAGCAAAGTACACTTGGAAGAGGGCAAAACATGTGACTTGAGAGATTCCAGTGCCCCATCCAGCCCTTGATTTGGGGTTTTATACATTGACATGATTCCGGAGTTTGCATTTCATCTCCCTTGATTTTTCCCTTGGAGCAGGTTGTCTGTGTGTGCAGTGGCCTGCCAGCATTTGGAAGGGGCCGCATGTGCAGTGTTGACTGAAGTTGTGCACATGCTCAACATTTTTCCCTTACCTGTCAAGCATTACTAGAGGAAAGTCATATACTGGTTAAATGCCACCATTTTGCCTGTGCTTTTGAGGTATTATTCATAAAATCTTTTCCCAGACCACTGTCCTAAAGTGTTTCCTCTATGTTTTCTTCTAGTTGTTTTATAGTTTCAGGTCTTACATTTTGGTCTTTAATCCATTTTGAATTGATTTTTTAATAGGATAAGCGGTAGAAGTCTACTTTAATTCTTCTGCATATAGATACCCAGTTTTCCCAGCACCATTTATTAAAGAGACTGTCCTTTATCCAAAGACTGTTCTTGGCATCTTTGTAACAAATTGTTGACTGTAGAAACACGGATTAATTTCTGGGCCTTCTACTCTGTTTCATTGGTCTATGTGTCTGTTTTTATGCCAATATTATGCTGTTTTGGTTACTACAGCTTTGTAGTATATTTTGAAGTCTGATAGTGTGATACCTCCAGCTTTGCTGCTTTTCCTCAGGATTGCCTTGGCTCTTTGGAATCTTTTGTGGTTCCAAATAAATTTTAGGACTTTTTTTTTTTTCTATTTCTGTGAAGAAAGTCCTTGGCATTTTGAAAGGGATTGCACTGAATCTGTAAATTATTTTGGGTACCGTGGTCATTTTAATAACATCCATTCTTCCAATTCATTTGTATCCTCTTCAATATATTTCATCGGTATTTTGTCATTTTCCTTGTAGAGGTCTTGCACCTACTTGGTTAAATTTATTCCTAGGAATTTTATTTTTGGTAGTTATTGTAAATGGAATTGCCTTCTTAATTTCTTTTTTTAGCTAATTTGTTGTTCTTTATAAAAGTGCTACTGATTTTTACATATTGATTTTGTATTCTGCAAACTTGCTGAACTTATCAGTTCTAAGAGTTTTTGGTAAACTCTTCAGGTTTTTCTATATGTGAGATCATGGCTTCTGCAAACAGGAACAATTTGACTTCCTTCTTTCCAATTTGGATGCCCTTCATTTCTTTCTCTTACCTAATTGCTCTGGCTAGGACTTCCAGTGCTATGCTTAGTAAGTAAGAGTGCAGAGAGTGAGCATCCTTGTCTTGTTCCAGTTCTTAAAGAAAATGTTTTCGGCTTTTCTCCATTTAGACCACTGTTAGCTGTGGGTTTGTCATATATTTCCTTTATTATTATATATAGAGAAGAAAAGTATTGAGACTCATCTATATATAATTTCTTGAGAATTTTTATCATGAAGGGATACTGAATTTTATCAAATGCTTCTTCTGTACCACTTGAGATGATTATATGGTTTTTGTCTTTCATTCTATTTATATGACCTATGTAATGTGTTGACTTGCATATATTGAAATATTCTTGTATTCCTGTGATAAATCAGAGTTAATCATGGTGTGTTATCTTTTTGATGTGTTGTTGAATTTGGTTTGCCAGTACTTTTTTTTTTTTTGAAGATTTTTACAACTGTTCATCAGGGACACTGGCCTATAGTTTCTTGTCTGTGTGTTTGTGCATTCATGGGTGTGCATTTGTGTGTGTGTGTGTGTCCTTGTTTGATTTGATATCAGGGTTCTACTGGTCTCACAGAATGAGTTAGGAAGAATTCTCTTTGTTCCTATTTTTTGAATAGTTTGAGAAGAACTTATATGAATTCATCTTTAAAGATTCAGTAGAATTTGGAACTGAAGCCATCTGGTCCTGGAATTTCTTTTCTGGGAGACAGTATTACTGATTCAATCTTATTACTAGTTATTGGTTTGTTCAGGTTTTCTATTTTTTCTTGGTTCAGTGTTGGTAAGTTGTACGTGTCCAGGCAGTTACTCATTTCTTCTAGATTTTTGAATTTATTGGTGTACAGTTGTTTATAGTAGCCTCTCATGATCCTTTGTACTTTGTATTTTTGTGGTATATATTGTCACATTCTGGTTTTATTTAGTTAGGTCTTTCTTTATTTCTCAGTTAATCTACCTAATGGTTGCTGATTTTATCTTTGTAAAAAAAAAAAAAACCTTTTTGTTTCATTTTATTTTTTCAGACAGTTGCACTTTGTTGCCCAGGCTGGAGTGCAGTGGCACAATCACAGCTCACTGCAACCTCGACATCGTTGGGTCAAGTGACCCTCTCACCTCAGCATCACAAGTAGGTGGGACTACAGGCACACGTTGCCATGCCTAGCTAATTTTTTATTTTGTAATTTTTTGTAGAGACAAAGTCTCCCTATGTTGGCCATGCTGGTCTCCAACTCCTGAGCTCAAGCTATTCTCTTGCCTCAGCCTCCTGAAGTGTTGGAATTACAGGCATGATGCACTGCATCCAGCCTCATTTATCTTTTGTATTGGTATTTTAGTCTAAATGTTCTTTATTTCTGCCCTGTTTTTCATTAGTTCCCTCCTTTTACTAATTTTGGGTTGTTTTGTTCTTGTTTTTCTGATTCCTTGAGATGCATCGTTAGGTTATTTGAAATCCTTCTAAGTTTTCTAGTTTTCAGTTGTAGGCTTTTCTTTGTATAAACTTGCCTCTTAATACTGCTTTTGCTGTGTCCTAAAGGTTTTGATATGTTGTGTTTGCATTTTCATTTGTTACAGGAATTTTCTAGATTTTATTATTAGTTTATTCCTTCAGTCATTGGTCATTCAGGAACTTGTTGTTTAATTACTGTGTATTTGAATTGTTTTGATTGTTTTTCTTGTTGTTAATGTTTAGTTTTCTTTTCCCCCTTATGGTCAGATGAGATACTTGATATAATTTCAAATTGTAAAAAAATTTGTGAGATTTGTTTTGTGTCCTAACATATGGTTAATACTAAAGAATGTTCCATTTGCTGATGAGAAGACCGTTTATTCTGCGACCGTTGCGTAATATGTTCTGTAAATGTATGTCAGGTCTATTTGGTTTATAGTGCAGTTTAAATCTGATATCTCTTGATCGGTTGTCAATCTAGATGATCCGCCCAATGCTGAGAATGGTGTGTTGAAGTCTCCAAGTATTACTGTATTGAAGTCTATCTCTCCCAAACAATATTTGCTTTATATAATTGGATGCTGTTGTGCTGGGTGCATATATATTTACATTTGTGATGTTATCTTGCTAAATTGGTATTATTATATAAGACTGTCTTTGTCTCTTTTTACATATTTTTAACTTGAAGTCTGTTTTGTCTGATATCTTTCTAGCTGATACTGTTCACTTTCGGTTTCTAGCTGATACTGTTCACTTTCAGATAAAAAAATATATTTTTTCATCCCTTCACTTTCAGTATATGTGTATCTTTACGTGAAGTGCGTTCTTGTAGACAGCATATAGTTGGGTATTTTTTTTAATCCATTCAGCCAATCTGTATCTTTAAATGGGGAATTTAATCTGTTTACATTAAAGGTTATTATTGGTAGGTGAGAATTTACTCCTGTCATTTTATTGACAATTTTTGTTTGTTTTGTATATCCTTTATTCCTTACTTTCTCTCTTATTGTTTAATTTTATTGTTGGGTGGTTTTCTCTAGTGATAAGATTTTATTCCTTTCTCTTTCTCTTTTTATATCAGATCTACTGGTGAGTTTTATAGTTTTGAATGTTTTAAAGTTGGTGGTGATAATCTTTTCACTTTTAGACATAAGAATCCCTTGAGCATTTCTTGTAAGGTGGTCTAACAGTGACAAATTTCCTTAGTTTTTGCTGGTGAAAGATTGTATTTCTCTTTCATTTGCTGGGTATAATATCCTTGGCTGCCAGTAGTTTTTCTTTCAGTACTTTAAATATGTTAAAACATTTACTTCTTGTCTATGAGGTTTCTGCTGATAAATCTTCTATTAGTCTAATGGGCATTCCCTTATATATTATTTGATGTTTTCTCTTGCTGCTTTTAGAATTCTTTGTCATTTATGTTTGACAATTTGACCATAGTTTACCTTGAGAGGACTTGTTTGGGTTGAATCTACTTGGAGTTCTTTTAAATTCCTGGACATGATTGTTCATCTCTCTCTCAAAATTTGTGAAGTTTTCAGCTGTTATTTCATTAAATATGTTTTGTACACCTTTTCTCTTCTTCTAGACACCCATAATATGAATATTCATTCTTTTAATGGTGTCCCATAAATCCTGAAGGTTTTCCTCATTCTTATTCTTTATTTTTATTTATCTATTTATTTATTTATTTATTTATTTATTGTCTGCTTGAGTTATTTCAAAAGACTTATCTTCAAGTTCTGAACTTCTTTCTTCTGCTTGGTCTAGTCTGTTGTGAAAGCCCTCAATTGTATTTTTTACTTGATTCATTGAATTCTTCAGGCCTAGGATTTCTGTTTGGTTCTTTTTTATAATATCCATCTCTTTGTTAAATTTCTCACTCATATCATGAATCATTTTCCTGATTTCACTGGATTGTCTATCTGGATTCTCTTGTATCTCACTGAGTTTCCTGAAGAAACTTTTTTGGATCCTTTTTCTGGCATGTCATATATATTGTGACTGGGGTCTGTTATGAGAAAATTATTGTTTTCCTTTGAAGGTATCATGTTTCCTTCCTTTTGAATGCTTAATATGTCTCTACTTTAATTTCTATGCAACTGGTGGAAAGGCTACCTCTTTCAATTTTATAGAATAGGTTTCATAGGGAAAGCCTTATTCACATGAATGGGTCTTGAAATATAAATATGTTGGGATGTGTTAGCCTTTGTTCTGCTTGGATACAGTAGTATAGTTTTTTCAGCTGTAATTCACAATAGTAACATTTGCTAGTGTCTCAGTGGCCAAGCTGAGAATTTGTAGTGCTGGTAGCATAGCTTTCCTGGACTGTTTCTCAAGTCAGGAGTGCATTCATGCACACAGTGGGTTGGCTAACTTGGAGTGTATCTTGCTGGGGTTGGGGCCATGGGATTGTTACTCTGGCCAAGTACATGCACACATAGTTGCTTGGATACCCTGGACATGCCTGCCAGGAGTGGCCCACAGGGTTGTTTCTCAGGCCTGGGGAATGTGTACTGGCTGCTCAGCCAGTCTGGGGGCATGTTTGCCAGAGGTGGCCTATGAGGCTTTTTCTCAGGTCCAGGATGCAGATGCAATGCTGCTCCTCTGGCCTGGTGGCATGTCTAATGGGTGGCCTATGGGGCTGCTTCTAAGGCCTGGGATGCAGGTGGAAGTTTCTTGGCTGGCCTGGAGGTGAGTCTGCTGGGGATGGTCCATGGGGCATTTCCCAGGCCCCGTATATGGGCACAAGGCTGCTTGTTTGGCCTAAGCATATGTCTGCCAGTGCTGACCCATTATTCTTCTGATTGTTTTAAAGGCCCTTGAAGTTCAGAAGAAACTGGAAGAGATTGTACTCTGATATTCCCTTATCTATCTTAAGACTGGAAATGCCAAAAAGAACACAATTGCCTTTTATTCACTCCTTGAAATTTCATTATCTAGAGAAGAAAAGAAGACTGAAGAATGCACACAAATAGACTTTTTAACAGGACAATGTCTGCTTCTTGGACTCATTTAAACTCCAAAGAGAATCATTTACATGTTGTTTTATTTCATGTCCATTCATTTTCTCTAATAATCATATATTACTCCTCAAAATAATTGCTTACAGTTTCCATCTCCCTGCTCCCCTATGAAGAAGGGTATATAAGCATCTAAACCTTGTTGGGTTATTGGGTAATCAGTCTTCTGTAATTCTCCCATGCTAATACACTTTAATTAAATTGCATGGTTTTTTTTTTTCCCTGCTAATTTGTCTATTTTCTATTCATTTCAACAGACTTAGACTAAAACCTTCAGAGGGAAAATTTGAGTTTTTCTACACCTTCAATAATTCTCCATTTTTTGCCAAATTAAACACAGCTTCTTTATGCAGGCCTTCAGAATCCTCAGCTCTACATCCTCAACCAGACTAACTTCCCACTATTTTTTTCAGCCTGTAACTGACACTCCTTCCTTATTGCATGATCCATTTTTCCATTGAACATGCTCTCCAGTTTTGTTCCTGAACTTTGTGTTTATACTGTTTTCTCCACATGGAATATTCTCCCCATCTTCCAGTTTCTCCTGGTTGAAAATCCACCCATTTTCAAGCTTATCTTCACATGCCATTACAAATCATCTAACAGGTTTCTTAATATTTTTCTCTCTCTCATTTGAACTCTCAGGGCATGTAGTATTTCTGCTATGGTATTTGTTTTCATGCATGTGTTGATTTTTGTCTTCACAACAAGGACTTGTGTCAAACAATAAGGAAATAGAGAGAAGTCACAGATTCTGACTTAAGTTGTTTAATAACTCCCTGATAGAAGCAAATAAGCACACAGGTGCTCATCATATGGTGTGACAAATACTGTGGTAAGTCCAAATGCCTGGGGGAGAAATAAGAAAGAATGAAAAGCAAATTCTTAGACTAAGTGATTTGAGAAAGACTTCCTGAAGCAAATGGCATGAGTTGGAGCTTAAAATTTGTGTAGAAATTAGCAGGTCAGAAGAAAAATGTCATTTTACAACAGGTTAAATGCCAAGGCCATGTTGGTGGAACACTGGGCTGCTGAACTGGCTTGTGCTGCTTTACAAGAAAGGGTCATTCAAGAAATGCTCAAGAATTTTAAGATCCAGTTGTTAAGACTGTTGACAACTTGAAATCAACCATGCTGGGAGAATTTATACCGTAGACACTGGCAAATACTATAAATCAGGTTTTTTTGTTTATTTTCAGACAGCCAGTGAAACAGGACATCACTGGCTGTAAAAGTACATGAGAGGTTCAGAGAACTGCAAGTGGCTTAATGTTCTACTCTAGTTAGCAAATTATATACCAAAGTTAGCCCTTTGACTAGATTGCTAGCCTTCTAAAGGAAAGACTGATTCCTTATCCATTCTGAATTTCTCTGGCTATACCTCCAACAAAAGCAGGTAGGTACTTAACTTAAGCCATCAATTAAAATATAGATTAGAGAAGAATCACTTCAGACATAAAAATATGCTTCTTAAAATTTTGGTTAAATGTATTTGCATTTCAATGCTGTGTTTACTTTATCTCTCATAATGAAAATAAACATCTCTTGAAGTAGGACAGTTTAGAAACAGTTATCTACTCAGAAGGGGGCTAAGGGATTATTTTAAAGTGGTATTTATACAATAGATTTAGTTTTTACTTAGAACTATTTAGCATGTTTTTCTAATAATTTTTATTTTATTTTTACATTTTAGCTAAAATTGAGAAAAGATCAGTTGCCCAAATTAAGACATGGTATGCCATTAAGAAGGAGGCTTTAGAAAATATAATTTCATAGAGAATCAAAAGTTCTCTTATACTTGACTCAAGTTCTCTGTTTATTCCACTATGCACACTCCTCTCCCAACCAGTGACCTGGTTGACTGCAGGACCCGTTTGTAATATTTGGTGAAAGGAGAAATAAATTATGAAACAATAACTGCCTTTATTAAGCATTTGCTTGGTGCTAGGTACTATTCTAAATCTTTGTATAACTATTTTATTTAATGTTCATAAGTACATTATAATCCTTTATTTACAAGAGGAAACTGAGGCTAACAGGTTAGGAAACTCTTAAAGAGCTTTGTAAATAAGGAATGGCCAAATGACTGATATAAATAAATAAATAAAATCCCTTTCATACTTGTTTGAATATAAGCTAACTTCTTCATATTTTATAAACAGACAATCAAATTGACTAGAAATCAGAGAATGAAGTAGTTTACTGAATTTTCTGATTAACTATTAAAAACAATTCTTAATTTAAACATTTGGTTTCAAATTTTCTAAAACAGAGTCATACTTAATTTCCTTTGCAAAAATAATATAGATTGAACATGTGATTTATTTTCATCTTTGGGGAATTTTTTTTAGCACCTCTAGGTCACCATCTAGTTCAGTGTAGGTAGAAGAGATTTAGGTGAATCTATAGTAAACTAAGAAAATATGCCAGCCATTTCAACATATTTGTTTTACTATTTTTTTGTTTATTTTTTACCTGAAATTTGGAGTAAAATGTAATGGTTTATTTGATGTAGCAACTCAGATTCTAAGTAGTTAGATTTTTATTATATATTTTAATATCTTAATATTATCCTAACCTACTAGGTAGAGTTTGTATGACTAGGCAGTATGACTAGGTTAAGTCAGTAGCCTGGCTTGGTGACTGAAACTTATCTGATGTTTCTTCTGTACATCTCCAGTTTCAGAGCCACCATTTGAATGACATATTTTCAAAAGCAGGAACAATTTATTTGTTGATTCCTTACGTGTTTTCTTTCTTTTAAAACATGAAAAACAAAAGTTGTTCATGATATCTTTTTGTTTTTTTACCCAATCCATATATACCCCCAATTAAAATATTTAATAGATTATGTCCAATAAACAGTTCTATTTATCTTTAGTGTATGTAGGAGTCATCTGTCTTAGAAATTTCTTTGACTAATTGATAAGAAAGTCAAGATTATCCTTTCTGGATCCCATTCAAAGTTTCCATTTGTGGTAGATTGTATTATAATCCCCAAACCTTCTCTATACTTCCTGTGAAAATAGTATCCATCTTGTCCATTTCCAAGTGATCCATAGTGCCTATTGCGGGGGACAGGGAGTTGGGTAGCGTATTTCTCACCAGATGTCAGGATTGGCCATATGACTTACCTGGACAATGACGTGTCAGCAGCCAATGCATGGTTCTGGTAGTCCTCTAGCAAAAGAAGGCATTTTGCAGAGAGAAGGTGCTCCTTCAGCAGGACCGGGAAAGAAAATCAACCTCTAAGCAGAACAGTTCAGCTGAAATAGTCAGCTGTCTTTCCAGCCATTATTCAACTTAAGCAATTGTTAAACTGTTGCTGTTGTTGTTGTAAGCTTCTAAGATTTGAAGATTTTGTTACCTCAGTGTAACCGAGAAAGCTGACTCGTACCCCATGCAACATGGCAAGAAAACCCACATAAAATTAATCAAAGAGAGTAGGTCCATCTCTTCTCTCTCTTATCGTTGTTACCTTCCAGATACATATGGCTACACTGAACTCTAATTAAAGTTTATTTTTCTTTTCCTATGTGAATGAATGGAAACTTAGGCATTAGAAGATGGCAATCTCATAAACATGGGGAATCAGCATTAAACACTGTATCTGTAACTCTTTTGTAAATTCTTCACAAGTAGTTTCTCTTACAAGTTTCCCAATGACAGTACGAGGAATACTTGGGATAGTTATAAAGTCCTGAGGACATAAACTTCCTCAAGAGACCTTCACTTTCTCTTCTGAGAGACTTTATGTACACCACCCAGGAACATAGAGGTTCTTCCTTTTGTTTCTCATCTTCAGAAGAGGGTCCTTCGGTAATATATTGGCTTTAATTTCATGAGTATAGACTTCTTGCTTCTACTGACTCTAGATCTAGTTACTGTATCTAGTTGCTGAGATGTTTGCCCCTTAAGACTATTCTCTTGCTTGGAAATTATAGCTATAAACTGATTAAGGAAGCCACCCTCTCTTCTCTTAAAGATAGGCTTAGTTATTACTTCAGAAACAATGTGATTACACAAGATTAGTTAGATTAATCAATGCTTTACAAGGTTAGTGAGCTCTCCTAAATTAGATAGTGCCTTAGCTACTTCCTCATTTTGAGCACTGCCAAACTAATTCAACTGTTGTTGGTTTTTTCCTTAAAATCCAATTCTGACTACTAAATGTGACTCCCACCCCCACCAATCCACCTTCATTTGTGAATTGGGAAGGCTATTTTTCCTGCTCTGTCCTGAAAGAATTGATAATGTAGTTATTCTGTCAAAAGAACGGACCCTAGTCCTCAGACCTGTGGGCTTTCCTTTGGCATTCACCCACCCCCTACCCCACCACCAGAGTCTCAGTCACAGTCAACCCTATAGCTTGTAAATGGTACTCCATCTATTGACCCATAACAGGGCAAATGGTGATGACCCTTGAACTTTAAAAATATCAGACCCTGCTAGTATCATAACAAACAAAATGAGATACAGTTTCAGCTTTGGTTCTCAACTCCCCTCACCCTCAAACATTAGATCTAGGACTTACTTTTTCCTGAAAGAATTTTCTGTCATGTTTCTCTTTGAATATAGGTTGTACTACACCTACCATTGTGATCTCCTTCAAGGAGCCACTTGAAAACGATTGCTCTAACATGTTATATATATCAAGATATATGTTTTTTGATAAAGGATTGCTTCATTTTTAAGATGAGGTTTCTTTTTTTAAGTCACTTATCTTTGATTTTATTTATTCTAAAAACCTGGCAACTTATTTTGGGAAATACCAGCGAAGCTGGATTTTGGAATCATATTCCTTCACATATGGTACTAATATATCTCTGTCTTTGCCTTCATGCAACACAGCAACAGATGTCTAACATTTCTGGTTTTTAATAGGCCTCTGATCTCGGGAAGGTCCTTTTTTGGAATAGGCAATGGTATGTTTTTAAAGCTACAGCTCATTTACAAGATTGTGTTTTACAAGATTTGTTTTTACTAATGATGTAAGTTTCACCCTTATTCTGAGATTTTCTTAACATATAAGCTAGCAGTAAATTTGCTTGGTGTAGAGATAGGCACTTGCATCATTAAAAGGAAAGCCTTTTAATGTTAATAGACTTAACAGGAAAGATCAGCTTTAACTCTACCTGTAAGTAAAATATTGTGACCTGTGGTCATGAGTTTTTAATTGATACAGCCTATCGTAACTTTTCACAGATGTCCTATTGGAACAGCACTTTAACATACATTCTGACAACTTCACAGTTAAGTAGGTTTGGTTCAGGATCTGTAAAGGAGAGAGTGAAGGGGTAAAGAGTTCTTGTTTAGTGAACTTGTTTAGTGGAAAGTTGGATTTGATTTTCACCATGGGGAGTTACAATGAAAATTGCTACTGAAATATTCCTTTATTGTAGCATTTCAGACCTAGTTGAAAGCAGATGAATCATACATGGAAACTTTAGTTCACATGTGGTCTGAAGGGATAGACTGCAAGGGACAATACCATAATTTGTATTAGTGGATGTTGTAAGGGGCTTTGATTATACCCTGTTAATAATTTTATGGTGATCTACTATGCAGTCAAGATTTACATAATTATATCACATTAAAATGATGATGAAAAATAACTGTATCAGAAAACTTTCTGCTTAACAAACACAATATTTAAATATGAGATCATTCTCTAAATATATTCAAAAGGTTTAGGCTACAGAGGCCAAAGGAATATGCCTACTTGAGTGTCATCATAGTGGTTTATATGTTTAGCAGTATTGGTTATTATGAAGTAAGAATGGAATGGGAAAATTCTTTAAATAAAAAAATTAATAATTAATCAAAAGCCTCATTTCAAAAATATTTTAGAGCTTTGTGGGAAGACCCTTTTCCAGACAATTATTTTGTGTTTCTTAGTTTTCCAGTTTTTAATTAGGTAAGATAAACACTTAAATGCAACTGTTTTGTGCTTAATTTTTCAATGGTTAAACCTTCAAGTGGCTGGTTCAATAGGAATGACGACTTTGGACATTGAGGAAAGAAGTCCATGTGGGCGTGCACCTGCAGGTCCACATGTGTGTGTATTTACATATGTGTGTGCCTGCGTATTGTGTAGCATTCATTTAAAAATAGAAACATTCTGGAGAAATCAATTTTTTGTGTGTGGAAAATCCTAAGAGTGGGGAGTACAAGGTATTTGGAAATCTTTCAGGAAACAAACCTGTTTAATCAAAGATCAAGCAGCTTCAAGCTAAAAGAATAGTGAGATTCAATCTGTTCTAATTTTTAGATCTCCTATCATCAACCGAGATTTTAAAAAATGAATTAAATAAGAATATAAGGGAGGTAATTATATCAATCTACTTTACTTTGGTGCAAAAAGCAATAAAATAACCTTGCCAAGTTGATACGTTGGTTTGTAAAATTCTATTTGCCTTTATTAACCAGTGCTTAAGGCTAATTTCTCAGGCAAGATCATAATTTTATCCATTCCTCATGCTGTGCTTTCATCAGGGGCTACATTGAGAGGCTAAGAAATGTTATACTTAAGAAGGCTATAAGGAGGCTGCTGTTTTGATTGTTTTTGATGTGCCTTAATTGTCACCCCCAAAAAGTATATTTTAAAAACCTTTGTCATTACTGAACAAAAGGGATTTAAATTCTACCATAAAGAGCTTTCTTCAATGTCAAACATCTGTTCTAAAACTTATCATAGCAATATACTCGCTGAACTGCATGAACAAATTTGATTAGCATCAACTTCTGGGAATGGTTTCTAGCTGATTGACCTGGGGACCTTATCTTTAAATATTGGCATTGTATGGATTAGCCAAAATCCAGGAGAATGTCAGATATTAAGGCACATAATTGCAGGTTAATTGGAAGATAAGGATACTTTAATCTAATGTGAACAGGGGGAAATATTGATGGTATTAACTTATTAGCTTGGCTGAGGGAAATAATCTTATTATCGTAAAGAGGACTAAGGTAGCGCTGTCTTTTTTGTAAATGATTCTTTACTGAGAAGTTTCTGTAATAAACACTTTGAATCTGACTGTAAATTTTTTTTTTGTAGGTTGTTTCTTTTTTTTTTCTGGTGCTCCCAGCCATATAGTAATGACCTATATAAATTAAGGAGGTCTCAGAAAAATCAGAATTTCTTAGGTTTCAGGGAAATACAAATAGTGGTGCTTATGTAATGTAATAACCCCCTTTTTTGTCCATACTCAAGGAACATAGTATATATTACAATTTATGAGTCATACTTTGGGCATATTCATGTATTTGTTGGCTTTCAAATGCCGAAAAGAGTCTGGTTTAGGGAAATGGTAAGAGACGTGGACACAAAACAAACTTTTGAAATCTGGAGATGTTCAGTATTTTAAATTTTATGCTACTTTCTTGATGCTTTAGTTTTAGACACTCTTCAAAACGCCACTTTTCAAAGCTCATATTGACATAAAGTTATTGGAGTAGGGTAGCGGAAAGTAAAGAGAAAATTCACTTTTTTTCTAAGCACCTAATAAATGTTAGTCACTTTTTGACTTTGAGGGGGTGAGATGGGTGTTGTTAAACATCTTTTCAGACCATGGAAGTGGATGTGAGGAAGTCAAATAACTGTTCAAGGGCACGCAACTGTGAAGGGGAGAGTGGCCTGTTTCTCAGGGTTTCTCATATTGGGAATTTATGTGTGAGATAAAAGTTATGTGCCCAAGACACAGTCATCTCCAAATTCCTTTCTCTATCAGCTCATTCTCATCTCCTTCTTCACCCTTGGTAGCTTTCTCTATTGAGATATGAGTGAGAAAACAAAAGAAGTGTTGTTAGCAGTGGTGACCTATTAAGTCTCATGGTAATAGCTTCAAGCAAAGGAAGCAATTCTTTCTCACTTTCTACAGATTTTCCGGATGATTATGGCTCTGACGTGGATTAGTGATGTAAACTTAGACAACTATAGTAACTTCCTTAAATCTCATTTCCTATGAAATGTGTATGTGCATGTGTGTAGGGGGAACGTGGGCAATGAGAGTTATTGCCATTAGTGAAGAATGCTAGGAATTTCAAGGATGGGATCTGTATTAAAACCAACCAACCAACTAACTCCCTAGGTGATTCTGAGGCATCAGTAGTTTTGTATATCAATTTGGAAGGATGGTTTCCTAGTTTATCTCCAATAATGCTAAAATCATAATTCTGGTTTTCAAAATTTGGGTAATGAAACTATTTCTACTGGGTTAATCACATCAGTTCTTCCGCTGATCTCAGACCCATGGCGATACCCCGCTGTTAAGAGGTGGAAGGAGTTACAATGGGAATAGTCTGGATTTATGATACTTCAAAATCTGAAATTTTTGTAGCAAAACCATTTCTAAAATGCTGAAAACGTAATGTGTTTCAACTGTGTCACATATATGCTTTTCTGATATGTCTCCACCATTTTTGAGCACTTTCTTATTCTACAACACAAGATATTTCACACTCATTTTGTAATTGCTCAGCTTTGGAATCAGCCATTTTCCCAAGGAGAACCTCTTCCTTAAGTGGAAGATGATACTTAGAAACCAAGATCTGGGTGTGGAGTATGCTCATTGGTACTGATTGCTGCTGTGTATGTCTCAGTGAACAGAGCTAGGAAATATATGTATGTATACACATGCACACATGCACACATACATACACAAACACATATCCACCTATACACCTCTCTATATGTGTATCCACCCACACATATCTATATCTATGTCAACATCAATCTACATGTGTAATAGATCAATTGATCAATAAATGGATAGAATATATGTCGATTGATAGAGAAATAAATACAGATGTGTGTTGGTGGGTATATATGCATATATATGTATATGGCTGAGTCTTTATACATGCATATATTGAATAGACTTGCATATTGTATGTATATACACATGCATATTAATACATGCACATACATACATATATATAAGTGTAATAATGAATTCATTCTGATAACTCCAATTCCAATCCATTTCCACAGGGCTCATTCTAGTCTTCCTGCTTTCCAAATCTGTAAATTTCTTTTGGACAATGGGAAATCTGTTTCTCATTATACCCAATATATTTACTTATTTTACTAGATTACACAGAAAGTAATTTCAAAATTGCTTACTCTTACCTTTGTGGGGGAAAAGAAAACTACAATCAGAGTTCATTTGTTTACAATTCTTTTTATCTTTAGCTCGAGGGTATTTAATCCAAATGCCATTGCAAAAATAATGTGTTAGTCCACTCCCACCTGTTCACTGTAGTTATGCTGTTCAACTGAAATCAAGTTTGGTTCATTTAGTTCTATTTATATTTTATTTTAGGGAATTTCTCCCATTCTTTTTGATGATTTTTAATGAGATACTTTTCACATGGTTCCAAAATTAGAACTATTTCATTAAGCATATTCAGAGAGGGGCCTGTCAACTTTCTCATTTTTTTTCCATGCCAATACTGCTCATTTCCATCTGCCCGTGGAAGTACATCATATCAGTAGTTTTTAACTTGCTGTTCCTTTTGCATATTATCTTATTTCATTTTTTTTTTGCATTACTTTTTTGTTGGTTTTTAAATTTGCTTATCATAATATAATAAGATAAAATAATACAGCTATTACTCATTCTTTGATAGAGTTATATAGAGTATTCCATGGAAATGCTGCAATTATTTATTCAGCTACTACCCTATGTATCGCATTCACATTGTTTATAAATATTTTCAAATTACGAACAATATTCAATAAGTAGTTTGTGTATATGTGTTTATATATACATGCAGAGGTGTATCTATCTTTTGGCTAAATTTCCAGAAGTGGCATTGCTGGATCAGAGATAGCAAGTTTTGATAGCAATTGCCATATTCCTCTTCATAATGGATATTGATATCTCCACCAGAAAATTTTAAGAGTGTCTGTTTTCCCCACAGCATGTCTAATGGAACGTGGTGTTATACTTTTTAATTTTTATTCCTCTGATAAGTGAAAAATGGTGTCTCTGTATGATTTTAATTGCTTTCTCTTATGAGTGTGATTGACTATCTTTCCATATACTTAAAGGCTATTTTATTTTTTAAAAATTGTCTCTTTATATTTTTGCTTATTTGTCTATTCAGTTTTTTAATTTTTCCTCAATTTTTAAAATTTATATTTCTAGTAGGAGTATATAGAAATTTTCATTAACCACATTAGAGTCAGAATTTTTATTGTTAAGCTAATTTTTCTCAGTCTAGAGAGTGTGCTTTTGACTTATATTTTTCTAGTTACTTATAAAGTGTGTTGGCTTTCTGTTTTTTTTGTTGTTGTTCTTTAGGGAAGTGTCTATTCAGGTCTTTTGCATTTTTTATTTGATTGCCTTTCTCTTAACGATTCTAATGAATTTATAATGAATTAGAATTCTTTAAATGTTCTGGATTCTACTCATTTGATTGTTACTGTGCCACAAATGTTTTTTCCAAGTCTTTTTACTGGCATACACTGATGACCCAGAAGTTCTGTTTTCTTATGGTTGAAAATGTCATTTTCCCTTTTATTTAGCACTTTTGACATCTTGCTTAAGAAATCTTTCTCTAACCTGAGGACAGAAATATATTCTCCTTTATTGTCCTCTAAAATTTATATAGTTTTGCCTTCAAAAGTTAACGTTTAATTCACCTGGTGTTGACTTTCAGCTATCTGATCATATGGGGATCAAATTTCTTTTTTTCAATATGGATAACCAATTGTCTCAATGCCATTTATTCAAAAGTCTGTATGTCCCCCCACTTACCTGCAATACTAACTGAACCATAAATGAAATGATGACTTCTCTATTTCATTTTAAGATTTTCTACTCTGTTAAATTGATATGTCCCTGAATAAGTAGTACATTGTTTAAAGAGTACAATCTTAGTCTGAGATTGGATATCTGCTAAGACTACTTCCTCTAGCAAGTCTTTTTCTTCAGGAGGAATGTACTATTTTTGTTCCTTTACTCTTCCCCATAAACTTTAGATCAGTTTTTAAGTATCTCCAAGTCTTTTTCTCTTGCGTTCTCTCTCGGTGTTCTCTCTTTCACACACACACGTGTGTGCGCGTGCACACACACACCCCTCCCCCCCCGTTGGCATTTTGATTGGGATTAAATTGAATCCATAGACCAATTTGGAGAGAATCGACATCTTCACAATATTGAGTGTTGTGATCTCAGAACACGATGTCTCTCTTCATTTTTATACCTTCTTTCAATAAAGTTTATATTTTTCTCCATAGGGAGCTTAAATTTGCTTGTATATTCATTCTTAAGTAATTTACATTGTTATGCTACTATAAATACTGTTTTGTAAATTTCATTTTAAATTCTTTACAACTTGTGTACAGAAAAATATTTAGTATTTAGGAAATGTACTATAGACAATTTTAAATGCTAATCAATCGTACATTGATTACTTTGAGACTTATATGCTAGCAATCACTACCTGTGAATGTTGGGATTCAATCAGGCTGGTGGGAAAAATATTAGAGATAGTTATAGAAATAGACACAAATCTTCTTGGAAGGCCAAGAACTTTGCATAGCTTCGGTAGTTAAATGTATAGGGCATATGACGAAGAAAATAATGTGCTAGAGACATTTTCTTCTTGCTAATCAGACCTTTAAAATGCACTTGCAATAACACTTAAAATAATTCATATAGCTTTTAGTTTATGAAAGCTAAAAATGTAAACAATACTTGTGAATGTAATGGCTAGGGACTCAAAACTAATTTTAGTTGCTAAAAATACAAGGGTCTTTTTTTTTTTTTTTTAGATTTATCCAAGTTTGAGTCCCAAATACAAATTTTCTAATAGAAAATATTTTATGAAAACCTTTTTCTTTTATTATATTCAGCTACCCCAGACATAAAGAGGTTAGTGACATTTTTAAATATACCAGGCGAAAGGAGTATATTTGGTATTACAACTATACATTACATAGCTACAGGAGAAACACAGCAGTTGATACTGAAAGATTACTGTTCTTGCAACATAATGTCAAATTTATATAACTTGCCAAAATTTTTAAAAATATAATTGCTATTTTAAACAAATATTTCAAATAAATTTTATGTTTAATGTTGTATCCCAAAATTCATTCTGTGACAATTTTATCTGGCTTTGACTGAATACTTACGTTAATATTTGGCAACTTAGCATTAGGAGAAAATGAGCTTTGGAAAATGCACTCTTGGGTGCCCAGGAAACCTCTTGCCCCTGCAGGCTTGAAAGTGCCTGCTCCCATTGCCTGGCTTCTCCCAACTCCCAGTGCCTGCTCCAGAGCAAAGCAAAGTTGTGGCCAAGCCTGGGTGCTGTCACAACCCAGCTGGGTGCATGCTCAGAGTGGCACTGACACGCCAGCCCCCTGCCTCCTCAGTACCCTCCAGATTTTGGGCACAGATGAGCACAGGAGGAAGTCCAAGGTGGGGCTGAGGGTGGCTTGGAGCGGGCCTGCAGTTGCCCTTTAGCACAAAGAGCCTGGGTCCCATGGACAACATGTCAATGGCAGCAGGAGGCAGACAGGCTTCTGAGTGGAAAGGGGCAGGTCGGGGGTGACACCCCACCTTCAAGCCAGGGATGGTCTGAAGCCTGGGGCTAGGCTGTCGTCTGGGTAGAGTCTGCAGCCTGGAGTGATGACTTATGTTACCTTTTCTGGGCAGGCCCATGGCCACCCATGGACCAGTCAGCATGCACTTCCTCTCTGCTGAGCCCATAAAAAGCCCCAGACCCAGTCAGACTCACACAGACGTGGGGACTACTAGCTGCAGAAAGGTGCTACCCACTCCTGGTCTCCTCTTCACTGAGAGCCGAACACTAATCAGGACGACCTGCCTGCAGAAAGAAGCTACCCACTTCAGTCTCCGAGAGCTATTCTGTCACTCAGTAGAGCTCCTGTCTGCCTTGCTCATCCTCCAGTTGTACCTCGTTCTTCCTGGATGTGGGACAAGAACTCGGTGCCAGCCAAATGGTTGGACTGAAGGAGCTGTAACGCAAACAGGGCTAAACACCTTCTCAACCCTTACACCATTACAGGCAAAGAGAAGGAGAAAAGAGCTGTGGCCCTTCAGGGAGCCCAGACCTAAGGACTCCCTGAGCCAAGGCTGTGACATCCTCTTTGGGGCTCTGCAGTTAATGGTATCTCCAAGCTTCTGGGCACCACAGTGTTCCCCTCCTCTAGACAAGAGTATCCACAGCAGAAGCTACTTGCGATGCATCTTATCCAGCCACAGGCTTGCATGGAACCAGCACCTGTGCTGGCCCTTGGAGCTGCCTAACCCAGTGCAATAGCTGGCGTACCTGGCTGTGCACAGTGGCTAGACCTTGTGCTCGCTCGCTCACACACCCCTTGCTGTTCCATGCCTGGATCGTGCTTGGCAGGCATGGGATCTGGGCAGATAGCACAAGGCAAGCACAGCCTGCCAGGCTGGGTGGGTGTAATGAGCCCAGCAGGCCCAAACAAAACTCAGGCAAAGGCCTCACCAGCCACTAAGGGTTCCAGCTGGAAAAGCAACACCCTAAGGTCCTGAGACAATACTATCATTCAGTTCTAGAGGTTTTTAACTTCCACTGTGATATCTTTTTAACCTATGAAGTACTGAGAAATATGCTTCTTAATTTCCAAATGTTTGGTGTGGATTTGGTTGGATTTTGTTTCATTAGTAACATTGTCTTATGTGTTTCAACTTTCTTGTGTATAGTCAAATAAATATGTTAAGCCTTTCTTTATGTCTGTATTTGTGATCATTTTATAAATGTTTTACACGTGCTTGGAAGGAATAGTTACTTGCTACTGGAGTGATGAAAAATTCTTTATACATGTATTAAATCAAATTTGGTTTGTTCGAATCTTCTATATTTATATCTGATTTTTTTTTGATCTACTTTATCTGCTAATTACTGAGAAATGTATGTTAAAAATATATTACTCTGATGGTAGATTTATCAGATTCTCTCTACAGTTCTGTCAAATTTTGCATTACTATTTTTCTTTTTGTTACTTCATTCATAAAGTTTAAATTGTTATATATTTCTGCTAAATTCAACTTTTATCATTTATACTGCTTTTGTCTTAAAAGCTATTTTGTCTGACTAGCATAGTTACAAAAGCTTTCTCTGGATTATTATATGCCTTCTGTATTTTTTGATGCTTTCATATTAAACATTTATATCTGTATATTTTAGATTTATTTTTGGTAAATAATATATAGCTTTTTATTATTTTAGTCCAGTTTGAAAATTAATGAATTTAACTAAATTAAATGTCATCACATTTTATAGTAATTATAATAGTTTTCATTCATTTGGGTTTTCTATTGCATTTCTCTTTTTTTTTTCTTTGTGCCTTCTTTTGGATTATTTTTTACTATCCCACTTTTCTTTTGGATTATTTTTTATTATTCCACTTTTTCAACCCTTCAGCTTTAGGGAACTGATTTATGAAATCCATTTTCTACAATTTTAGAATGCACAAGTTAAAATTTACCCATTTCCCAGATAATGCAGGAACCTTAAAACACTTTATCTATATTTATCATTTCCCAGTTTATTATCAGCATTACAATTCTCTCTACATGTATTTTTTTAATCTAAGAAAATTATTTTTTTAAAAATCAATGTTTATTTGGATTTACCCACATATTTACCACATATTTTTAGTCATTTTTTTTCTCACTGTAATGGCTGATGTGATTAATAATGATTATCAAGGGAAAAATAGGTTGGCTGTAACACAACAGGGGCATAATGAGTGTTTCTGCAACCCAGGGGATACCCTGTGGCTACTCACAATACTATCCCATCAAGTGACAAAAGTTATCAAAACGGCGATGGCCCAATACAGGCAAGACTACCAAGGGCTCCGACTCAGGAGAAATAAAAGTTTGTGTTACCTCAGTAGGTAAAGAATCACGTTCAACTACAGTCCTTAAAGAGGAAAAATGAAATGGGAAATGAGTAATGGAAGAAGGAATCAAAAATTTTAGTCTCATAATAATTGCAAGTCCAAATGCATTTTTCCTTGCTTTGCTAGATATATTTGTGAGCATGTGTGTTGTGAGCAGACTAGTCAATTTTTAAAAATTATCAACCTTTCCTCCCATAATGTTTTATAGAAGTGCTTTTAGAAACTAAACTATAAATTTGTAAGATAAAGGATTCAAAGATGGAATAATTACTAAACTGGAAAAGGCAAACACATTCCCCAAGGTGGACCCAGCAACTTGGGACTTGGGACCTCTGCTTTTTTAGAATAGGGTTAAAGGGATTTCTATGATACAAGATCTAGTTTTATCACATAGACAGCATGTTGCTTTCCACTATCATTTGGAAGTTAAATAAAGGTAAAAATTTGAGCGTGGTTTCTGAGTAGCTAAAAGGTTAGCACTTAGCATCCATTCCCAACTTTTTAATGGTTTGTCTCCACATGGTGATGGGTAAAAGCAGTTCGATTTATTTCCTATTATCTTTTACATTGAAAATGTAGCACTTCATGGTCTCAGATCTATATGTGTGGGATGTCTCCTATAACACTTTTCATCTGAGACACGTTTTGTTTCCTATTCTTCAGGAACCGAAAGGACATGGAAACTGAAGCTCACGATATCCCAGGGTTAATAATCCCTCAGAGTAAAGGTTGGCTCCTGGGCTCTGCCTACCTCTGTGAGTTCATATTGTACTTACTTGTGGCCTCTAAGGATTCTCACCAGCTTCAATGCATTTAAAAGCTAATCAGTATGTTTAGATGAATGAATATCAGAAGGAGAGTAAATCAGGGTGTTTGGCTTGACGTGCTGCAGTGGGGATATGAGTCATGGCAACTTTCTTAGTCTTTATATTTTTCAAAGATCTTTTCATTTTTTTAGGGGACACAAATATGGATTACATGTATGGCTTTAGTGGTTCTTTCCATTTCCCCTTGTGCTTGCTTTGCAATGAGTTAGCTTAGCAGAGCTGACACATGAGAGCAAGACGACAGGGTCTGAATAAAATGCAAATGACCCTCTCTTACAAAGTTTTCCCAAGAAGGAAGTGCCTATTTTTACAGAGTTGATTGGATATTTCTTGCCATACTCCCTATCTCCAACTTCCTAATAAATATGCAAAAGTTAAGAGACAGGACCTTGCTTCATGGTGCTTCTTAGACCAGACAATTTATGGAATAACGGGCTTTGGGGAGAAAACATTTACTGATGACTCTTGGCTTATACATTTTTTGCTGTAAACTATGCCTATACCGTTTCTGGTTACTGTTGCGCACTCATGGACTTTGCAGGTACTTTTATCTTTTACTATCTTTCATGATACTTAGCACTCTCAGCATTTTGATATCTCTCCGTTATCATCGGGCATCTATTATTTCTGATGAGAAGTTTGCTGCCGGACTAAATAACTTTTTTGTATGGGTTACTCATCTTTTCTATTAGCTTCTAAAATAATTTCTTTTACGTAGTCTCATAGTTTAACTTAGCTGTATCTAAATTTATTTTTGTTTGCATTCCTATTTTTGTATATGCTGTCCTTGATACCTTCAGTCCACTTTTGATCTTAGGATACTTGAAAAGTTCAGATGTCTTCAAATATTTATTCTGCACCATTTCCTCTATTCTCTTCTTTAGGAACTATCACGTGATAAAAGGTAGGTCTGCACAGCCCATAGTCTATTTTCCATTGCTTCATTATATCCCCTACTCTCACTTTTTTTTTAAATCTTGCATGCTATATTCCAGGTCAATCCCTCTTTTATGTCACTGACTTATTCTTCAACTTTGTCCAGTACCAAGTAAACTACATTTTCTTGAGTGTTTGAATTTCAAAGACTGTGTATGTCCTTTCCAAGATTTCTAATTGGATTTGTTTCATATCTTCTTGGTCTTGTTTCATTTCTGCCTATTTTTCTTCCATTAGTGCTTGCTTTTCTTTAATAGAACTTATTCTTCATTTTTATTTGGGCACTAAATACATTTATATTAAAGATTTGTCAGACTGTTTCATCTCGTTAATTTCTCCCTGAGAAAATGTGTGTTCCATCTGCGGATTTTCTTGTCTGTCTTTCTCAGCATTACATTGGGCTCTTTATTAAGCAGATCCTGGGTAAAGAATCTAAGTTCAGGTAGTTTATTTGGAAGGAAACAAAAGCACCAGTAGGAGAATGGAGAAGGGAAACAAGGAAGGAAAGCGGCCAGTAAAAGATGGATCACCAAGCCAGTTACTCTTGTGTGTAACTAGAGGTGAAACTCACAAGGAAAACTCTGGGAGCCTCTGTAGAGCAGATCTCTCAGACTTATCCCACCCAAGGGTCAAGGGAATCTTTATACACCAATTTCCTTTAGTCAGTGTGAGGCTGCTTCCAAAGGGCATTAATTCTCCATCACTTTTAGCATGCCAGACCAGTGGACAAAGCATGCTTCAGTGGCTATAGGAAAACAAAGACAAAGAAAGGCAGTTGTTAGAAGTCAAACCAATGTCATGCACTGAAGTGGTGAGTGCAAGGAGATAAGGGCAATATTTGTTACAGCATTAGCTGCTTCTATGTTTTGGCTGGTTTGTTATAGGAATTTAACTTGTTTCTTTTTTCTCTCCTTTTATGTGTGATTTAGATGTTTTAGCATAGTGTTTATCCAGCCTTAAGGTCCCGAATCCCAAACCAAGAGCATACAGTGACCTTCCCGGGCCGCTGTCCCTTGACAGTGCTGGGGATAATATTGATCCAGTCAGTGCACTGCTAGGTTACTTTGACCACTTCTTTGTTGCAAGAATATGTCCATATTTGACTCCCAGCCTACAACTTGTTAAAAGCCATAGCCTTTGGCAATATTTAGCAACTTGTTTTCAGTCTTATTTTGTAATCTAGAAAGCATTGGTTTAAGCAGTCTTGTTTACCAGGTAGCAGAATGTTACCCGTGTTCACTGTCAACCTGCTTCTTAACTTGGAGGACAGCAAAATTGTGGGTTCAGACTCTCTTTCACTACTTTGCATTTATTTTAATTTTCACTTTTTATTTCTTTTGTGTGTGTGTGTGTGTGTGTTTTTAGCTTGGCTATGTTTTTTGGTCTTCTATTTTTATATTTTACCTATCATTGATGTGTTTGTACAGAGGAAATATTACAAATTGTGATTTTACTGTGCCATATTGTCTGAAAATTTTTTACCTTTTTATTTTAAATAGAAAAATATAATTAATTTTTTCCATATGTGATGTTTTGGGGGGGAGAGAAAGATCTGCCTTTTTGTAACCGTTTACAAACATGAAGTTGCACTAAGAGATTCTCAGTGTGAATTTTTAAAATGTCACTTAGAGAAAACTATCTGTAATCTTTCTGTGGTCTAAATATGTCATCTTAAAACTAAATCAAAGCTCTTGATTCAGTGTTAACTAAGATGTTCTAAAAATAACTTGTCCAATTTTCGAGATATAATAGATCACTTAGAAATTATCCCCAGAGAGTAACTGAGATTATTAAAAAGTTGAGAAATGAAATATCCAAAGATAGAGAATTAAGAACTGCAGCGAATAACTCTAAGGACTTTACCATTTCCACAAATATGCCAACAGCTGTAGTAAAAACAAAGGAAAACTACCCCACTTCGTAGAATGTCTGCTTTCCCATTTCAGTTCACCTTGTGGCTACTTACTACCAGTAGCCAAAATAAAAGCGAGACAAGCTAGCTTGCTGGGGCTTTAACAGAAACTTACCTCTCCAAACAATCAAAAGCCCCTGACTTATTTCTCAAAGAGGTATGCAATGAGGCTTATCAGCTGTGGATGCATTCCCAGATCTGACTTTTGATGTAGAACTTGACCATTCTGCTATACAAATTTATTGAATATTGGGGTAGCACCAGGGAGAAGTAAGGGTGGAAAGGCTCATTTAGCTATTTGGGAGAATAAAATGCCAATAAATCACCATGGTATAGCCTAGTATTTGCTTACAACCCCCTGGGGTTTTCTGGGTAAACAGCCAAGAGAGGGCAGAAAAGTGAACTTGGTTTTTTCTCTGCCTCAAAGTGCTCAGATAAGAGGCTGGAGGCATTGGGAGGACATAGGGAGCCTTCATCTTCTCTGTTAGCATTCTCTATCCTGTGTCTTGGGCCACTCTGGCAGCCTATCACTCACGTCAGAGTATTTTGTCCCTTCCACTTTAACTTTGTAAGTTTTTATAGATCATTTTTTATTATTTTACAGAAAACCAGAGGCCCTACTTGCATAGTAGACCCAATGAAATAGCTACATTTTAATTAAATTTACGCTGCTTTTATTACACCAGTGGGTAGCCTTCACTGCTACCCAAAGAAACCCCAGAGCCATCAGATGTACTTCACATGTAATTAATCTCTAATGCTCGATTTTGTAAGATATGTAATAATGCTGCCTGGGTAGAAATGAGAGCTTCAGAGAAGAGTCATATTAAAGATGAAGAGAGAAGCTTTAGGAAGAATTGGTTTTCAAGAGAGCAACAAAGTGTGAACTTTATTAAAAGGAGAAGAAATAATGGGAACAGCTTGCATTAAGTAAAAATGCTTCACATCTTCAATTTTTCAGTTTCTTTTATTTTGCCCCAGACAAATGTTTCAGGGTTTGTTTTTATAATGCATACCATGTGTAATGTTACATTTATAGCCTCATAGATTTAATATTTGGGCAAGGGCAAGATTTGTTGTATTCAGGAATTGAAAAGTAAAAAAGAAGAGATAAAGAAAACCCCCACTGTAACTAAACCTTTTAGAATTTAAATCCTTTCCTTGAATATGTTTTAGGATGTTATTTTCAAATCGAGAATTTTTAATTATCAAACTCACCAATGACATATTAAAATGCCACCCAAATCACTCATGCTGCACTTTGCATTTTTCACTATGCCTAAAAATGCATGATCTCACTTGACCCTCACACACATTGGGAGGAAGAGAAACACTGTTGCCCTGCATTTTACAAAGTATGAAATGAAGAGCTAAACAGTCAAGTCGTTTATCAATAGTCAACCAGGTAGCTAATGTAATCTATGACTTCTGATTTATAATCTAATGGCTTTTTCACTCCACCATCCTGATCCTATTACCACTTCTGGACCTTTTCAAAACTTCATGTATATCTCCATATAAACCTCATCTGATATTAAAAACATTCTAATGATTGCTGATTAAGCTTTGGAGAAAAATTTATCTAGAAGAGATCATTCCACTACTGTCTTAAAAATTCTTGGTTACCACCATGTAGCTCTTGTGACACAAGATCGTTTTATGATACCCCCTTTTCTGGCTTCACCCTTCTCTTGGATTCTCCACATTAGATAACAGTATCTCCATCTACTCTGCAGGACATGTTAGAAACTTGAGCAGTATTCTTGACTTCTTTTCCCTCATTCATCATATGTAATTACCAAGTTTCTTATTCCACCTTCAAAATGCCTTGGATCACCAATATCCCCCATTCTGTTCATTCCCACTGTCACTCCTCAGATTTAAACCCCTACGTCTTTCCTGAAATCTACCCATTGTTGGAAAACTTTGATTCAATCATGAGTCTTCTCCACTCAAAAAACTGTTTCCTTCCCTCTGCTTGCAATAGAATGTCCAAGCATGTGAACATATTAACCATGTCTTTCCACACTGGAGTTCAGTATTCTCTTCCTTTTATTCTGCCCTGTACTCACAGCAGACAACTCACCAACTCCTTGTGTGCGTTGCGTATGTCCAACCTCTGTGCCCTTGCTTGTGGGCAGCTTCTGTCTATTTACATGGCCAGATCCATCTGCAAATGTCCTAATCGTTCGCTCAGTTGAAATATTTTCCCTGATTCCCCCTCGCCCTCCAAAGAATCTCTCGGCTTCTCTGTTTTTCATCATATTAAATGTTATTTTATTATACCCCTTTCATATTGTGTCTTCTTCATTCTATATCTGATATTTGGAGAGCAGACTCAAATGAGCTATGTGAGAAGAGTGAGGTCCCTGCAAATTAACAAAAATTTCTTCAAATTGAATGTAACTGGGATGAAAGACTCACAGTCTGTCCTACGAACTAGTAACACTTAGACTTTTTTTTCTATCTTTTAAAAAATATTTTCCAAGCCACCAGGAGAGTGAGAAAACATGATTTAAGTAAAAAAGGCAAGAGGAATACTACTACTTAGCACCAGTTCTAATTATGTTTAGCATAGCTTAGCTACTAGAGCCTCCTTTATATGGTCACTAAAGTGGACACAAGCAGAGAAACAAAAGGTTAACCTGCCTGGAAGAATCCATGCGGTTTGGTGGAACTTTCAAAACTCTGCCGGCTCTACAAATATTTTAAGGACAAGTGTGTGCGTGTGTGGGGGAGGCGGGTGTGTGTGTGTGTGTTTCAGTACATGTATGTATTTCATGTTCTTGAGGTTAGTCCAGCTACACTACATTTTTTAACTGGCAGTCTCAAATATAGATATTCACTCCAACACTTAACACTACTTGCATGCACAGCTACTGCTGTGGTGACCAACTCTGAGAGGGATCCAACTGAGCTTCCTCCAGAAGCTATCCCAGATACTGTCCTGTGGTCGGAAAACATGCTCTGTATAATTCTAATTCTTTGAAATTATTGAAGACGCCGGGCGTGATGGCTCACACCTGTAATCCCAACATTGTGGGAGGCCGAGGTGGTGGATCACCTGAGGTCAGGAGTTTGAGACCAGCCTGGCCAACATGGTGAAACCCCATCTCTACTAAAAATACAAAAATTAGCCAAGCGTGGTGGTGCAGGCCTGTAGTCCCAGCTACTCAGGAGGCTGAGGCAGGAGAATTGCTTGAACACAGGAGGTGGAGGTTGCAGTGAGCTGAGATTGCACCACTGCACTCCATCCTGGGAGACAAAGCAAGACTCCATCTCAAACAAACAAACAAAAAATAAATAAAAAGAAAGAAAAGAAAAAGAAATTATTGAAGACCTGTTTTATGGCCCAGCATATGGTCAGTTTTGCAGTTTTGGTAGATAATCCATGTGCACTTGAAAATAATATATATTTTGCCATTCTTCAGGAACATGTCCTATGTATATCAATAAGGTAAATTTTGTTTGTTTTGTTGTTTCATATGGATTCTTTGCTTATTTTATCAAATACTGATCACCTTCTAGTGTGATTGCAGATTTTTCTATTTCTTCCTTTTAATTATATGTATTTTGAAACTATGTTATTAGATACGTAAACATTGAGAATTGCTTTCTAGTCCTTAATAGACTGACATTTTAATTATTGCAGAATATTCCTTTTTTAATTTTAGTGAAGTCTCTTGTCTATGGTCTACTTAGCCTTCACCAGCTTCTTCTATTTAGTGTTTTCATGGTATTTCTGTTTTTGACTTTCTATTTTTATCCTTATATTTAAGGTGCGTCTCTTGCATATATATATATATATATATATATATATATATATATTTAGTTGTTTCTTTTAATCCACTTCAGCAATTATTCACCAGTTACACTGAAAACAATTAGTGATATTTTATCTATCATATTAGTTTTCTGTGTGCCTCACTTTATGTATAAATTTGTATTTTTTTGACAATTTTTTCAGGCAGTGCCAGAGCTTTACAATACCTTAGCTTCTGTTCTTTTTGGTGTCAGTCTTTTAATTCTAAATACATTTTAAATCCCATAAGGCATCATGATGGTTTTGTACAGCCATTATGCCACATATTTATACTTTCTGATGGTTTTTATTTCTTCCTGCACTTTTGGATTTCAAGTTAGGATCTTTTTCTTTTGACCTAAAGTACTCTATTTAGTATTTACTTAAAAGTGGTCACACTAGTATCAAAATATCTCTGTATTTCCTTTTTTACCTAGAAATATCTTTTTGCTTTATGTTTGGAGTTTATTATTATCAGATAGGAAATTCTAAATTTAAAGATTTTTGTTTTCCAGTAATTTTTAGAAACCATTCTGTTGTCTTGGGGAAGTTTTCACCATGTCTGTTGAGAAATCGACTGTGAGTCTTACTATTGCTCTTTGGAAAGGAACATGCTTCCCCCTCACCCCTTTAACTGCTTTTAAGTCTTTGTGTTTGCTTTTCATCAGTTCTACTAAGATATTGATAGGAATGTTTTTCTATGCATTTTATCCTTCTTGGAGTTTTATCACTTCTTTAATCTTTAGCTTTAATGGAACGGTACTTAATGGAATTAGCTTAATGTCTTTTGTTAATTTTGAGAAATACTTAGCCATTATCTCTTCAAAAATTGCTTCTGCCCATTCCCTTTCTCCTACCATTCTAGGACTATGATTTCATATATTTTAGACCTTTTTTGAATGTCCCAATAGTCTCTATTGTCATTTTCTGAACCTTCTCTTTTTTATGATTTATGCTTCAATTACTAGTTTATACTCTTCTTCTTTGCCCAATTGGATATTAAACTCGAATACTATGTTTTTAGTTCCAGTCATTGCATTTTTCACTTTCAAAATGCTAAGTTCTTTTTATATATTTTATTTGTCTGGTGAAATTCATTATCAGTTCATGCATTTTCTTGGACATATTCATCAATGTTAGTTTAAATTGGTGCCTTGGTCAGCTGTGGACCTGTTTCTATTGTCTAGTTTTCCTTTGAGTCATCTTCCTTTTATATCGAATAATATTTGTTAAATGCCAGACTTTCACAAATTAGAAATTATAGGCAATGGTAGGTTGTGGTCTCTTTTCACCAAAGGTTCACCTTTTTTCCTGGTAAGCTACTAAAGGAGAGGTAGACATCTAAATAAAATGAGGAACCAATTTGATTTCAGACTGAGTTTCACAGCTCATTACATTATTCCTAACCCTATTCCTAACCTCAACTCCTAGGGTAGAGACTCCAGGGTATCCAAATGAGAGCCCAGGATGTTTACATGGGCCTTTTGTTTGTTTGTTTGTTAGGTCCTGAATTCACATTTTTGTCATTAAAGCACTATGAACTACCAGAAGCTCTGTTTAGTTTTTCATCTGCCTCTTATATCACAAAGCTTAGGAACTGGCAAATCATTCAAAAGAAAAAGGAATGTGGAGTGTCAGGCTTGCATCTCTATACCTGTTCTTTTCTCCAGAACCTTAGTCTCTTAAATCCTAGTTATCTCAGAAGACCTCAACTCTAATTTTTGTCTCCTTAGTCCTATGAGATCACCAAAAGTTTGCTTTTATTTCTTCCCCTAGCAGCTACTGTTTTCTGCTTCTGAGCCCTTTGCCTGCCCTGCTTAAGAAATTGGCATATGTCTCAAGGAGAGAAATAGCAAGTAGCATGTTGGGGTCACCTCCGAGAATTTCTCCCTCTGCAGGATTTTGGTCCCTCAAAGTTATGAAGTTCGCAGAAACTCTCTGATGACTACAAGCAGATGTTTTTCATATTTTACCCACACTTTGTAGTTACTAGCCAGAGTAGAACTACATTAACTTTAGCAATCACAGATTTTTGTGTTGTTTCTTTCTATTACAAAATGAAGTTTTCTCTAGTAAGAAAGCCTATGATGTTGGAAGAAAAAATATAAGCATGTTGAATGATTTTGTAAAACAAGTTTATGGAGTACCACATTAGTGTCCCAGTGCAGTACTGGACTCTAAAGATATATAGAGTAACAGCACTACCTTTGTCCTTAAAGACGTCCCAGTCCATTTGAGTGGTAAGCAAATAAACATATGATGTGTATAGTGTGTTAAATGCTATCATAGACATGTGAATAAGATTCTCCAATGAGCGGAGGAAAAGGAGATCTATATAGTGAGGCAGTCGAGAAGGGAAACAAAACAAATCCTGCCATTATGGCACTTTCTGATTTTCTCCATTTAAAAGGTCTCTACTGCTATACAGGATCAAAGGGCACATCTCCCCAGGTATCACAGAGGTAGGTCAAAGTACTTTTAGCTCTTTATTGTCCACTACATATTAGTTACGAAAACACTGTAGAAAAGAATTGAATGTAACCTATATATCAGCTGGGACCTTCTTGCCCTTTGGATTTCAGGGTATAATTGGCCCAGACTCTAGACAATTCCACAGCCTGTGATAGCTGCTAATTTTTGAAATTTACAATCTCAGCATCCCCAGGACTTCTGCCTCCTACAACCTTGTACTATCTTTAGTTTTACTCTAAGTATGATGCATCAGTTTGGAATCTTTATGCTTTAAGGGATAAAAATTCCAACTCAAACTCAATAAAGGGATTAAACATTAAAGGAGCTTTACTGACTTACCTAACTGGAAAATGAAATTGTCGGGTAAGGATTGGTTAACTCAAGGTCACATCATTGTTATCTCTGAGTTCTACTGTTCACACCGTAAGCTTCATCTAAGGTTGGCTCCCTTGTGGCCATAGGATGCAACCAAGGCTGCATTTTTCTTCATTCAAGTCTATATGAGAGAAGGTTTTCCTCTCAAATTTCCAGCAAAATTTCTAAATTGGATCTTTGTACAGGTAAAGTTATACCCACCACTGAAACTACGGCTGTGGACAGGAAAACAACATATTAGGTGGGTGGGGCTATCTTTCCTCAAGTGCAAGAACTGCGATTGAAGGAGCAGACCTCCATATGAAAATCTGGGTATCATCAAGAAAGGAGAGCAAGACATAAATGCTTTGTACATAACCAAGAATATCCACTACATCCACCTAGACATAAAAGTCGCTTCCCGTTGGAGTTCCTTCCAAACAATCTACCCGCACACAGAGCTCTAATGAAAATTGTAGGTTTTGTCAAAGTTTATCTAAGCAACACAGAGGTATTGGTGTAATACGCATATTACAACGCATATCTTATAACAAAATTCCATCCCAGTTATGATTGCCTCCTTATGCCAGTATTTTTATCAACCCTCCCTTATCTAGTATTGTATCACGCAAACTTCCTAAAGAAAATACCTAGGTCTTCTGACTCCTTTTTCTTTGTGGGAAGCCTCTATACTAGGTAGCAAAGAACTTAAGGTGAGGGGTAGGGAGTGTGCAGAAACTTCTACCTTAACACTTATTTATACACCTCTCAAAAGTAATGGTGTCCTTGAAAGGAGTTAGTGGAGAATAAATATGTCTCCATCTTATTACATTATAAGGTACCTCTTTTTTAAAAGTGCATATTTACACACAGTAACTTATGATATAGTTTGGATTTGTGTCCCTGCACAAATCTCATGTCAAACTGGAGAAGGGGCCTTCTGGGGGGTGATTGGATCATGGGGGTGGATTTCCCCATTGCTGTTCTCATGATAGTGAATCCTTTCTCATGAGATCTGATGGTTTCAAAGTATGTGGCACTTCTCCCTTTGCTCTCTGTCCTGCCACCATGTGAAGAAGCTTCTTGCTTCCCCTTTACCTTCTGCCATGATTGTAAGTTTCCTGAGGCCTCCCAGTCATGCTTCCTGTACAGCTTGTGGAAACTGTGAGTCAATTAAACCTCTTTTCTTCATAAATAAACCAGCCTCAGGTAGTTCTTTATAGCAAGTGAAAATGGGCTAATACAACTTGTATGCAAATATATAGCATTCCTCATAACTAAGAAGTGAAAACATTCCAAATGTTTATCTACTGGTAAAAGAAAAAACAAAATGTGATATATCAGTGCAATGGAATACTACTTGGCAATAAACAGAAACAACTACTGTTATGTGCTGCAATGTGAATGAACCTCAAAGACATCAAGCTAAGTGAAAGAAACCAGATGAAAAACTCCATATGCTTTATTATTCTATTTATCCTAAATGCCCAGAAAAACAAAGCAATCCTCATGGAGACAGAATGCAAATTATTGGTTGCCTTGGTCTAGGATGGGAATAGGGATAGATGGCAAGTGGATATGCGGGATCTTTTGGAGGTGATAAAATGTTCTAAAATTGGGTTAAAATGATAGTTGCACAATTCCATAAACTTACTAAAATTATTCCATTCTTAAGATGGGTACATAATGATGCATTGACAAGGATTTTAGGAAAAAAAATAGTAGATATGAACATGCTTTGGTAACTGAAAAGTGTGTGAAGTGAACATATGTCACTTACAGGTGAAAACATTACTAACCAGACTGTGAGCCATTTTCTCTTTTCCCTGACTCAGTGGTCATGGGAATAAGTATAACGTCAGTGCTTCCATCAGCCTGGGTGTCTTTGTGACTACAATGAGCAGAGCCACCATACCGACCTGCACTGAACATGTGATGTGGTCATGAAACAAACTGTTGTTGGATAAAGCCATTGGAGAAAACAATACAAATGAAAAAAATACACACGCACAATTCATGTGAGAGGTATTCATGACGTGACAGTGCTTTTCATGATAACCCAGATTTGTTTGTATCTCCAAACAGCCTAATGTTGAACATGGACTGGCTTTAGAGTACTCATCTTACGTCACCAAATAATGAAGGCTTTGGCAATTTTATGGATAGAAAAAAAAAAAGAATATTTGGCGTCATATATACCACACAACCATGATATGAGAGAGTACATTTCACCTGCTTCCTTGATTTTTCCAACCTCATAGTCTTGTCACAATGAGAGAGAGAAAGCCAAGAGATATTTCGAGCTTCTAAAAATAATTAAAATCTCAAACAAGGTGCAAATGCAAGGTGTCCGTGTTTTATTCTAAAGTCAAAATTATGGATGCTACTTATTATTTAATGACTAATGCTTTGACACCCTCATTGCATAGCTGCAATTGAAAATATTAACACATTGCGATATTTATATTGGAGGCAAGCATTTTGGTTTTTATACTTTGTATTTAATTCATACAGCATTCTTTTCACTTATGGCTCCCTCTCTCCCCTGGCAAGGATAAACTCATGCACTGAACTTAGATCAGCTGTCAGAATCTGTGAGCTCTGAAAGGACCTTAAATTTGGCAGAATACCTTCCCCCTCACAAGAAATCTTCCAAATGAACAAGCTGGAGTCTGGGCTTTCCACTCCTCACAACCCAAATTTTTCGAGTCTGTAAACTCCTTCCTTCTCCATTCAGCTCTCAAGGGGAATTGCACTGATAAGGTTTCTGTTCATCAAAAGAATGGAATGGCAGTGGCTCTGCTATTCCCAGGACACCTCTGGCTGGAAAAGGGCGGCTTCTCCCCTGAGAAGCTATTATAAAGAACAGCTCTCCAGCTCCCATCAGGAATATATCACTCCACTTCAGTTATTGTTCCTGTGGATTCCTTTTCCTCCTCTCCCTCCACCCCCTGCACCCTCAAGCAGTTTTTAAAACCCATTACCTAGGGAGTTTCAAATTGTATCTGACCTATTGATTCCAAAAGATGGCCGTGCTCAATGGGTATGCAATACAGTATACAACCTGGAGCCCAGAAAAAGGTAACTCGCTGATGAAAGAAGGACAGAACATTAAACCACAATCTGGAATTTTTAGGGAAAGGAAAGAAATATTTTTTAAATGTTCTGACTTGGGACGAGAAAATGAGATGGTGTATATGAAGAACCTTTGCAAAGCATAAAACATTATGCAGATATAAGATAGTTTTTATTAATAATTTTAAAATATAATCTCAATTAGTTCATGGCTATATCTCATGCATATATTTCATCCAAATATCTATTCTAGATTTTAAGATGCTCTGTTGCTGGCTTATATCTATAATCAGAGGATATTTGCAAAGGAAGAGGGTACTATACCGAAACCTGTCAGCTTTCACACTTTTGCAGTGCCTGAAAAAGGCTTTGTGGAAGGTAGCAGGAACACCTCAGAAGCAAACACTACTTAAACCACACTGTGATGCAGAGCATCTATCAAAGAGAAGTCTGCAGGAAAGCTGCACCCCTTTCACTTTGCACTGGATATGAGTGTCCGGTCTAAAATAACTGCTATGCCATGATCCGAAGTATTGGATAATATAATTCTGTGTAATTCAACCAAATCTTTATTTCATGCTAACCTGTGACCCAATCGCTATGTTAGTCTGTCGGGGGATATTAAAAATATGTAAGACATGTTTCACAACCTCATGGAGTTAAGCATATACTTGAAGGAACTTACAATTAATTGAATTGGTTAAAAGGTGGGGTGGGGGGTGTTACAAATTTACCCAATTTATTTTTCTGTTTATTTCCTTTAACATATTAGCTTGGACAGTCAACAATTGTCATAGTTTGGAGGAAATGTGAATACATACAAGTAAAATGGAGACACCAGCTTTTATACTGTGCCTCAAGCAACAAAACCTTTTTCTCTGTTCTGCAAAATCAGTGTGGAGACACACAGGATTAGATATATAATGTGTGGCCACTCTCCAGTAACCACTATTGAACTTCAAAACGAGTTTAGTCATTAGCTTTGACAAATGAGGAGCCTGTTATTGATTTTTACACATGTCTATCATGGGATCTATTTAAAAAGAACAGTCAATTCTAAGAAAGATTATGTTAATCTTATTGGTTTGATTTAATAATCGGAGGAGGCAGAGCAGGGACTGAAAAAGAGAGGCCCAGAAATTGGCAATATCTGTATCATTTTCTTAAATCAATTTGAAAAACCATTGAGAAAAAAAAAAATCAAGTCTATCTGTCTTTTCTAAGAAAACTAAGAATATATCGATAAGTCATTCCAGACAATGTTAACCAACAGCTTGAGAAGTTCACGAAAAAGGACATTGACAGGAGGGATACAATTACTAATTTATTTGTCTTTTTATGGTTAAGAGTATCTTAGGTAGTCTAGCACATGGCAGCCCGGCAAACTTCACAGGGTAGCTGTCAGAATTTTGACTGATGTACAAGAGCTCCTTGCTCATGTTTGCCCTTCCTTTCAGTGGAGTGCTCACAGGTAAGACAGCTGGTTGGTAATTTTTATTTAATGCTCCCAGGATCTGTGGCTACACTTTCATTGAAAGTTCTGACAATAAAATTCCACTCCCTGAAATTTCCAAGGTTTCTGCTGTGAGCACTTCTCCACTTAAACAAGATCTTCCTCTGGGATTAGACAACTCTTGAGGGTCTTTTCTGATGCCTTCTGATCTTGGAGACAGCTGTTTAGTATGTTGGATATGGTTTTATTTTGTTTTGTTTTTTGTTAGCTTTACTGGAAAGGCATCTAAAAGAAAAACAAAACAGAAGGAATTAGCAGTGCAAAGGCACATCAGGGCTTAAGGGAAGCCTTCGTAATTCCGAATTGGCAAATGCCAACTTGAACCCAGTTTAACAATTTTTAACCTTTTCTCCAATCCCTCTGTTCCTCAGCTTCAGTCCAATCCACTCATTAAATGAAACTGCTCATTCCATACTAGTCCTGGATGTCAGTTCTAGAAATTTACTTTATTTTTCGAAACATTGAAAAAGGTTTTAGACTAGAAGGCTCAAACAGGCTTGAGTCCTGGACTATTTGCTGTTGGATCAGAAGCCTTAAATTATACAGGAATTACAGACCAGTGTTCACACCATTTTAAAATGCTTGAACAGATGTTTGAAAAAAAGTAAATTGCAATATGGCCATAAAACAACTTAATATACTAAGGGCAACTGCCTAGTATACTTCATCTTTACTCCATCATACAACGTGATATTCAGAGATGTATTATTGTATTTCAAAGTTCATGATCAAAGCTATCACAATTTGGTTACCAGTGTGAAACCCAAAACTTGACCTGTATTTTCACACAGAAAGTTGGAATTGCTAGGGAATAAGGCTTGATTGGTAAATCTTTTGAAGGCACGTTTTAACAGTTATTAGAGATAATTATTTTCTCCTAAGGCAGTAGTCATGTGGTACACTCTCGTTGTAATC
Organism: Macaca thibetana thibetana; assembly: GCF_024542745.1. NCBI lineage: Eukaryota > Metazoa > Chordata > Mammalia > Primates > Cercopithecidae > Macaca > Macaca thibetana. The sequence continues at coordinate 120,487,387 of NC_065584.1, read as the reverse complement.
ATATAACCTCTTATATTTGTGTAATTTCAACATTTTGGAATACTATCCCTCACAGCATAATTATTATTTCAAAATAGAAAGGATACTTTATCACAACATTAAAATGTAGGAAGAATATAAACTCAGAGTAAGTGTAGTCCTTCAAATTGAATATTTAGCTTTATCAAATAACTAATTTCATTGTTGTATTGGTAAAGATAAACTTGATCATGCCACAGAAAAAAAAAATCTAAAACTTCAGGGCTTATAAAACAACAAAAGGCATTCTCTGTTCAACTCACATGTATACTGTTTTTTTGTTTGTTTGTTTGTTTTTTGAGGGATTGATACGTCCTCCCACAAGGATGTGAAGCCTGAAAAAGTAAAAGAGCAAGGCAGCCCACACATTGAAACTTAGTATTTCTCCATGGAAGGAACACATATCACCTCCACCCATGTTTATAGTCCAAAGCGAACCACATGACTTAGCTCTAGTTCCACAGGGCAGGAGCTTATAAAACTCTTGCATTGAGTGACTCTGGATATTAGTGGACATTACCTAGTCACATTTTTCCTTTTGAAAATGAAGAAGCCCCAGTGATTTTCCATCTCTGCCTCCTAAGTGGCTGTTACACCAATTGGCCAATAGTAGAAGTTACTACTTGAATTAGGTTTCAAACCCATGTTTTCTGACCTCCAATTCATGTTCCTTCCCATAGCAAAACCTATCCCAGTAGTGCTGTGATTCTTTTAAACGAGTGCAAAGATAAAGAGAAAAAGTATATTTATAAAGAAGTCAGAATCCAAGGAGTGCTCCCACATCTTTATCTTTTTTTGTTTCAGAACCATCCCCTAAGGTAATTATGTCAAGTGTTTTACCCTGACTTTGGATTTAAGGAAACTAAGGTTTAGCAAGAAAGCGGCTTACCTAGGATCCTATAATAATTGGTAGAGCAAGACTCCTGTCTGAATCCCCGAATCCTGTTGTGTGGGGAGTCCTGGTGTTTGCCAGCCATCTGGGTGCAGGCCCTGGAGTGAGCAATGCACCTTTCAGATCTACTACCCTGCATCTGTTTCAGGTTTGCTTGTCTTCAAACTTTTTTGTTGTGAACTTCTTTTCAATCCTTTGCCCTGACTTTTCTCCCACGACAGTGGGGAAATACTAAAGCTCGTATCAAACTAGAGATGCGCAACACATGTTTTCCTTATGGTGTGAGCTCGTGGCGTCACTATAAGCCAAGGCAAAACAAACTCAGCAGCTGCTTATAGAAGGAATGTCCCACATCGTTTGATTTCAAGCTTTTTGTGAAACTTACTAAAATTAGGGTCTAAAATATTATTTCTGACAATTACATTGATTTTTCATGTTTTTAAAAATTTTTTTTTTTTTTTTATTGGTGGAGACTTTTTTTCTTTTATTTTAAGTTCTGGGATACATGTGCTGAACGTGCAGGTTTGTTACATAGGTATACATGTGCCATGGTGGTTTTCTGTACCCATCAACCTGTCATGTAGGTTTTAAGCCCAGCATGCATTATTTGTCCTAATGCTATCCCTCCCTTTCCACCCCACAATGCCCAACAGGCCCCGGTGTATTTCCTTCCTTGTGTTCTTTAATTTTTTAATCATAATCATAAAGGCTCCTCACCCTCCTTGTTTCTGTCTTATATTAATAAGTTTATTGGCTGAGTAACATCCAAACTTATCCCACTTTTACTGAGAGGCACTGGGATACTGATTGTAAAGCATAGGCAAAAATAATTCACTTCTCCTTTCCAAATTTCCACTGATATTCACTTATGTCTACATGCTACCAAAAGGTTGTCTTTTTTGTCAGCCTATCAAATGCTCCCTGAGATTCTGCTACAGAATACAAACAAGTTTTTGGATCTTCAGAGAGAATGTTTACGTGACCTTGCCCCAAAAGTATACGATGATCAGATAGACATATTAGAAGTAAGCCTACATATTTTTATATTTTTGTTGTAGATACAAAAGTATCTAATATTTTCTTAGAAAGTTATTTTACCCTGATAGGAATGTGGTTGTTTTAGGTGTTGAAGGATTATTGGTTACCCTGTGGTTTCTGTGAAGTCCAGATGTTTTCAAGATGGTGTTACGTGTGAAAATCATACATTTAGAAAGACTCGAGCTCTTAGACATTCCCTGGAGGTAGATAAGTTTAACACTTTGAGGTTCAAATGAGAATACAGATATTTACATAAGATTTTGCAAAAGGTATCATTTTAGTTATGTTTATAATCTCTGTAGAGTTATTTTAATATGTTAATAGTGCACAAATTAAAATGTAATTAAGTAATGTGATCATCAAGATGTTAATTTATTCAATGAAAATTGAAATGATTTCAGTCAAAGTTGATTTTATTTTTGAGAATATTTTGAAGTCATCAGTGTTTTGGAAAATAGAAAATTCACCTTAATGTGAGTTTAAATTACTGTTTCTTTCTTAACTGTAAAATGGTATAACAGTGTCTCTCAAACCAACTTGAAGATTAGGTACATTGTAGTTAACGCAGTGGTAATTCTGCTGACATTAGTTTAGAAATTTTTATAGATTAATATTCAGTTGTCATTAATATTCAACAAATCCAGTAACACTTTCTCATTTATTGAACTTGACTTTTCTAGCATGTCTGACACAGTTTACCATCCATTTCTTCTTAAACATTTCTCTTTTTTTTTTTTTTTTTTTGAGACAGAGTCTCACTCTGTCACCCAGCCTGGCCTGGAGTGCAGTGGTGCAATATCGGCTCCCTGCAACCTCCTTCTCCGGGTTTCAAGTGATTCTCCTGCCTCAGCCTCTTAAGTAGCTAGGACTATAGGCATGCGCCACTACGCCTGGCTAACTTTTTTGTATTTTTAGTAGAGACAGAGTTCCACCATGTTGGCCAGACTGGTCTCAAACTCCTGACCTCAGGTGATCCGCCCGTCTCAGTCTCCCAAAGTGCTGGGATTACAGGCGTGAGCCACCATGGACGGCCAAACATTTCTCTTACACAAGCTTCGCAAAACTGAACTAGGCTACTTTTGCTCTAATAACTCACATCCCTGATTGCTCTTTATTTTATCCTCAGATTTCTCTTCCTTCCTCGCATAACATACACATAATGAATTTTTCAAGTCTGATTTTCTTTCTACAATGTCTTTGTTTTTTCAAACTTTAAGTCCAGGGGTATATGTGCAGGATGTGCAAGTTTGTTACATAGGTAAATGTGTGCCAGGGTGGTTTGCTGCACAGATCATCCTATCACCCAGATATTAAACCCAGCATCTGTTAGCTATTCTTCCTGATGTTCTTCCTTCTCCCACCCTCCCCCGACCCTCTGATAGGTCCAGTGTATGTTGTTCCCCTCAATGTGTCCATGTGTTCTCATCGTTCAGCTCCCAATTATATGTGAGAACACACATTATTTGGTTTTCTGTTCCTGTGTTAGTTTGCTGAGGATAATGGCTTCCAGCTTCACCCATGTCCCTGCAAAGGACATGATCTCATGCCTTTTTATGGCTGCATAGTATTCCATGGTGTATATGCACCACATTTTCTTTATCCAGTTTATCACTGATAGGCATTTGGGCTAGTTCCATGTCTTTGCTATTGTGAACAGTGCTGCAATAGACCTGTGTGCATGCATCTTTATAATAGAATAGTTTATATTCCTTTGGGTATATACCCAGCAATGGGATTGCTGGGTTGAATGGTATTTCAGCCTCAAGGTCTTTGAGGAATTGCCACACTGTCTTCCACAATGGCTAAACTAATTTACACACCCACCAACAGTATAAAAGCATTCCTTTTTCTCTATAACCTCACCAGCATCTGTTGTTTTCTGACTTTTTAATAATAGTCACTTTGACTGGTGTGAATGGGATCTAATTAAACTAAAGCGCTCCTGCACAGCCAAATAAACTATCATCAGAGTAAACAGACAACCTGCAGAATGGAAGAAAATTTTTGCAATCTGTCCATCTGACAAAAATGCTAATATCCAGCATCTATAAGGAACATAAACAAATTTACAAGAAAAAAACAATACCACTAAAAAGTGGGCAAAGGACATAAACAGACACTTCTCAAAAGAAGACATACATGCTGCCAACAAACATATGGGAAAAAGCTCAACATCACTGAGCATTAGAGAAATGCAAATCTTCAACATCTTAGTATTTAGGTGCTCTATGGCAGTGATTATCTTCAGTTCCAAATGTGCTATTTCTGCTGGACATTCTTGTAAAAGTTGTCTGAACTTTAAATGTAACATTCCAAATATAATTTTTATTGCCTCTCCCACTACCAAATGTAAAAGCAAAAGCTCCCACAGATACTCACATTTCTGCCAGTGGTATTGCTAGTCTTCTAGTTATCCAGGCTGGAAATCTTAGCCCTCAATTTTACAAACCTCTCACTAGGAAAGTATTCTCCCTCTAAGTTGTTAAATTTAGTGTTCTAACTATAAACCATCACTTGAATTTATTTCCTTCTACCTACTTTTTCTGCAAATTCATTGTCTTCATTAACTTGGACTGTTGAATAGACCCCTAACCAATCTCCCTGCTTCTAGTCTTTCACTTGGCCAGTCCATCCATCATACCACTTTTACACCGACCATCACCTCACTCCATCCTTCTGCTTGGGAAAACCAAACAAGAAAAAAAATGCTTCCTACTACCTGGACAACAAAGCCCCAGATTCCTAACCTCACTTTATTGATCTACCTTTTCTCTCATCTTCACCTATTCCTTCTTTCTCTAACCTATTTTTTAATCTATATCTGCTACTATTCTTATGCATATGATGTTTTTATCAATAAAAATTACCCCATATTTTCTGACTGTAACTTGCAATTCCCTACCTCACAGCTTTGACGAGTTTGTGTGCCAGAAATAGCACAGAGTAGGGGCGGATTGGACCACTTTCTTACCCCTGTCAGCTGGCCAGTTTGTCCCCCTAAATACATAAAAGCCAGGTGAAAACGGAGGACCGTTGGGAGGCCGAGGCGGGCGGATCACGAAGTCAGGAGATAGAGACCATCCTGGCTAACACGGTGAAACCTCTTCTCTACCAAAAATAACAAAAATTAACCGGGTGTGGTGGTGGACCCCTGTAGTCCCAGCTACTCGGGAGGCTGAGGCGGGAGAATGGCCTGAACCCGGGAGGCGGAGCTTGCAGTGAGCCGAGATCGCGCCACTGCACTCCAGCCTGGGCGACAGAGCGAGACTCCGTCTCAAAAAAACAAAACAAAACAAATCAACAACAAAAAACGGAGGACAGGTATTGAAAATACAACTTCAAGGAAAGGCTCTATCTTTGAAGCCCCTGACAATCACATTGTCATAGGTAAGTCTGCCTCATATGGATATATTTAAAGCAACCACTCTTTTGATACCTTCCTGTCCTATTCAGTCTGAACTCAAATTCTAACACATCCATTTAATTTTCTTTTATTCTTTAAATTTAAACAATGTCTCCAAGCACTTCTATAGCATTTTATTAACTTCTCTAAGGAGCTATTTTCCGTTATAGTATTGTATTGTTTTATGTACCTACCTTACCCTTCATTTCTAGTTTATAAATAAGGTGAGGAGAATCTTTATAACACTCATTTCTGTATACTGCATATAACCTAACAAAGGCATTCAAATATATGAACTATTTGCATCCGCTTAACTAAATTTTTTGTAGTAGTAGGAGTCGAGCTAGATTCTCTCCATTTTTAATCTGGTCCATTATATTTGGTTTTTGTTCTGACATTATAAACAAATAATTATTTATATTTCCATTTCGCAAATACATTGCATTGTGTCTACTATTTGACCTCTTCTCTACTGATCAAATTTGTTTTAAAGTCATTATATACTTCCTTAAGCATCTTTATGGAGAAATCTGTATACATACCTATCACATACATACAAATTCATATGCACACACTTAAACATATGTATATCTAGATATACATCTGTGTTCTGACTACTAGGATTTTGTGAGATGATACATTTCTTGGAATCTATGACAGTGACTTGTATGTTTAACTTTTTGTGTCCTGTCAGTACCTTGCTCAATGCTGGATACATAGTCAGTGCTTTATGTTTAATATCCATTTTTAGTAAATTGTATTTTTTGAAAATTCAAAATATGGAGCACTGATCAGTCTTGTATATGTGTACATGAATTATAGCAATTTTTAATATCTGTATGTGGGAACCAAAAGCGGGATTGCTTTCCACTTCTAAATTACACATGATCTCCAAGTCACACATAGCGCAGGAAAAATTTTTAAATAACATTTGGGGGCAGCAATTTCCCCCCCAAAATCACACTGAGGAATCTGCACAATGCCATGCACAGCTATGAATTTAGAGTTATCCTAAAGCTGTCAAACATCTGCATCTTTCACATCTGGGGCAGCATCTGTTCTGTGTTGTTAGAAGAAAACAACAAAATTGGGGTAAATGCCACAGCACAATATCAAATTCTACAAATCTAACAAATGTATTTATTTATCGTTGATCAAGTGGCCAAAAAGCGGTGTGAGGCCCATACTAAGATGCTTGATAATTGCATTTCTCAACTCCCTTTAGAAAACACTATACTCCAGACCTGGGAATAACAAGCTTTTGCATAACAGCACTGGGGCCTATAAATAAGAAACTCATTAAGCTACCTGGAGCAGGCCTGTACCCCAGCCCTGCGCTGGCTTGGGGAGCTTAATGAGGTGATAATGAGGAGAAAATGGTTTAGCTCCTTTTTGGCCTGGTTTGCGATGGGTAGCGACATCCCAGTGTTCAGTGAAACAGCCGCCATAGAGCCCAATTCATCATTCAGGGTGGGTCTATACCAGAGAAATAATTTGCTTCTAGGCCCCAAGTTATTTGGCTCTCCTGTCTATGGAAACAAAGCAAGCTATTCATTCACATTTGAAGGGACTGTCCGAATAACACCAATAAAGGGTGTTAAACTAGCTGGTCATTAGCATTTGAAGGGAATGGTCAAATAACACCAACAAAGGGTGTTAAACCAACCCACATTATAGGTAGTGGGGTGGGAGCACTGTGCAATTCTAAGCGGATTAATGCCAGCATTATATTCTCACTATAAGCTTGGCCTCCTTACTAAGGTTTTATATTCATTGAAGGCTGGACCAAACCTTGGCCAAGCTCTCACCTTCCTTTTCCCTACAAACACAAAACAAACAAACAAACAAAAAAACCCAAAAAACTAAAGCAGTGAGCTGGGGTTAAGAGTATAACGTTTAGATTATTAGAGAACAGAAGAGATCAGATCACCAATCTGTTGGGCATCCAAGCCACAGTGCCAAATTCAGTAGGATGTTCTATGACGGTCCCCAGGAGGGGATCAGGAGAATAGATTGGTAACCAGTTTTATTTGAATTGAGCTTTTCTCAGTTAAACTAATTGATCCTGCTGCTAACCCCTCTCCAACTGAAGGAAAAACAAAAGGAAAAGGTGAAATCAGAATTTCAAGAGGAAAATGCCTCAATGATCATTCAGTCCAATGTTTCAACCCAAACAGAAATCCTTCAATAATGACCCTCAGGAAAGGACCTTCATCCTCTAGACGAAAGCAACTTAGGAAACTCAGAAAAAGCATACTTCTGGGCTACAGTCAAGGATGCAATCCCTACTATGGGCATTACTACTGTTCTACCAGGGGAGGAGAGCTACATGGTACCCGTGTGCAGCACAACCCAGGAATTCTACTTACATTCTTTCTTCCTTTTTTTGAGACAGGGTCTTGCTCTGTTACCTGGGCCAGAGTGCAGTGGCGCAATCTTGCCTCACTGCAAACTCTGCCTCCTGGGTTCAAGCCATTCTCCTGCCTCAGCCTCCCGAGTAGCTGGGGTTACAGACACCTGCCAATGCACCCGACTAATTTTTGTATTTTTAGTAGAGACGGGATTTCACCATGTTGGTCAGGCTGGTCTCCAACTCCTCCTGACCTCAAGCGATCTGCCCACCTTGGCCTCCCAAAGTGCTAGGATTATGGGCGTGAGCCACTGCACCCGGTCTCTACTTACGTTATTTCATTCTGCAAACACTTTTGTGGGGTACACAATAAAAAGCCTCGTTTTGTAGATAGGGAAATGGCAGTGAAGAGAGATTCAATTGCTTATCCTGCCCAATGCAGCTAGGAAGTGCTGGAGCCAAAATTCACACACAGAGAATACGGCTTTCTATAACACACAGATTGGGACCCAGGGAACCAATACACTCAGCTGAGAGGAGATGGTGAAAACGTAAAGGTAACTTTCTAGTAGACATTCCAAGTAAATCATGGTCTATTGGACATACAAATTTATCTTTACCCCACACCAAATCAACCACAGAGAATAAAAACCATCGCAAGCTCACAAGGACAAAGACAATGGGAGAGAGAAAGACAGCAGTTGAGAAAGGTGTACATTACACTTAGCAATCCAGATAAATTTACAAATGAAAGTTGAACTCTTATCCACAAGGGATGGGGGAAAGCAATGCCAATAAAAAGCAAGTCAGTTTATCCTGCAGAAAGTGGCAGGGGATGGGGGTATGGAGTCGGGGGCACAACTGTAATCTCTGAACCAGGAGGCAAGATGAAGACTGGTTCAACACCTGTTCAGCTCCAGGAGCCCCTCCACCAGTTCACCAGGCCAGGCAAGTGTCTCCTCCCACACTCTTCACCCCAACTAATTCGTTGTTGGTTGGTCAGATTGATTCATATTCTACTGTAATCTTAAAGCTCAGCAGGTCTGAAAATTTCATTTCCCCTTTAAATGGAATCTTCCCACTGAACTTACTCGTTTTGGTGAATTTTACTGAATTCTCCCAATCATCCAGGCAAGACCTCTTCTTCAGTTTTAAATGCTTTTATTATTCAATATGTTTAATACAGATATGAGAATACGTGCATGTTTTGAGAGACAATAGTAATATGAATACCTTTAAATCCACCACATTTATGATCTAGACTATAAACCACAGGTTTGCATTTACTGCAACATTCCTTTCCTGCTCCATCTTTTGCTTCCTCCCAGAGGAAAACACTATTCTGAATTTTGTGTTTTTCATTTTCTCGCCTTTTTTAGATGTTTTGTCACATATGTATGCATCCCTAAAGAAAATGCTGCTTATGTTCACTTCCTTTTAAGCTGTGAAATATTATCATACTGTATGTAGTTGCTTTTCAAGTCAATGCCATGTTTCAAAAATTTATCCATGTCAGCCGACGCAGTGGCTCACGCCTGTAATTCCAGAACTTTGGGAAGCTGAGGGGGGCGGACACTCAAGACCAGGAGTTCGAGATCAGCCTGACCAACATAGTGAAACCCCATCTCTACTAAAAACGCAAAAATTAGCCAGGTGTAGTGGCAGGCGCCTCTAATCCCAGCTACTTGGGAGGCTGAGGCATGAGAATCACTTGAGGGAGGAGGGGGAGGTTGCAGCGAGCTGAGATCCCACCATTGCACCCCAGCCTTGGTGACAGAGCAAGACTCCATCTCTAAATAAATAAATAAATAAATAAATAAATAAATAAATGTTACAAACAAATTCATCCATGTTATAGTAGTTGCAGTGTTGTTACTTTTTGATATTCTGTGTATGAATACACCTCAATTTATTGACATTTTCTTCATTCACGGTCATAGTTCTAATTTTTAGCATTTATAAATTATGCTGCTATGTACATTGTGTGCACATCTCTTGCCTATGTATATGCAATAGTTTGTTGTTGTTGTTCTTCCTATTATTGTTCTTGTTTTTATTAAATATCTAGGAATAGAATTGCTGGTCGTAGTATGTGGGGTATTTAAATTTACAAAATAATGCCAAGTTGTTTTCTACAGTGATTGTACTCATTTGCACTCTCAACAGTACAATATAAGAGTTTTCATTTGTCCCTCACCTCACTAGGTGTATCCCTGATTACCAAAAGGATTGAGAGTTTTTTCATATTTCCAATCACTTGTGTTTCCTATTCTCTAAAATGCATATATAAATATGCATATATATGTATTAATATATGTATATACATAAAATATACACATATATACACACTTATATGCATACATACATATTATGTATGTATACATATTATGTGTATGTGTGTATATGTATACATTTTAAAAATATACTGTATTTTTTTTGAGACAGAATCTCACTCTGCTGCCCAGTACAGTGGTGTGATCTTGGCTCACCACAACCTTGGCCTCCTAGGCTCAAGTGATCCTCCCACCTCAGCCTCCCAAAGAGCTGGGACTACAGGCGTGCGCCATCACACTAATTTTTTTTGGTATTTCTTTTTGTAGAGATGGGGTTTCGCCATGTTGCCCAGGTGGTCTCAAACTCCTGGGCTCAAGCAATCTGCTTGCCTCAGCCTCCCAAAGTGCTAGGATTTACAGAAAAATTGAGAAGAGAGTACAGAGATTTCCATATATCCTGCAGTTTCCCCTAGTTTAACATCTTTTTTCAAAAAAATGTGGTACATTTGTCACAATTCAACCAATTTTGACACATTATTATTAAATAAAATCTCCATTTTGTTTAGATTTCCTTACCATTAGTCTAATGTTCTTTTTTCATTCTAGGATCCCATCTAAGCTGCCATATTACATATGGTCCTCATGTCTCCTTAGGCTCCTCTTGGCTGTGACATTTTCTCAAATTTCCTTGTTTTTGATGACTTTGGCAGGTTTTGGTTTGGTTTTTTGAGACAGTCTTGCAGCAGTAAGCTGTGATCACACCACTGCACTCCAGCCTCGACTTTGCGGGATCAAGTGATCCTCCCACCTCAGCCTCCCAAGTAGCTGGGATCAGAGGCATGTGCCACCACACCCAGCTAGTTTTTTTTTTTTTTTTTTCTAATTTTTAGTGGAGATAAGGTCTCACTATGTTGCCCAGGCTGGTCTCGAACTCCTGTGCTCAAGGAATCTTCCTGCATCTGCCTCCCAAAGTGCTGGGATTACAGGCGTGAGCCTGGCCGACCTGGCAGTTTTGTGTATTGGTCAGGTACTTTGTACAAAGCTCCTCTATTGTTTTTTGTCTAGGGTTTTTCTCATAATTAGACAGGGGTTATGGTTTCAGCAGCTAAAACATAATATTTTCTATGAGGTTCTTTTTTTTAATTTGTAGTAGCTGTTTCGCTATTCTGCTCTTAATGCTTGCTGATTACATGTTCAAGTTTTGTTGTCTTCTTTCACCTCTTCATATAAACAAATTTAAAATTATAAATTGTGTGTCTTGTCAAAGAAAATCTTTCCAATTCTGAGTTCCTAAAGATACTCTCCTAAATTGTAATCTAAAAGTTTTAAAATCTTGACTTACACATTTAATTCTAATCTATTTAAGTTTATTTTCTTGTATTGTATAATGTAAGGTTCTAAGTGATTTTTCAATAGGGATTAACAATTGTTTCAGCAGCATTTAATCTGTATCGTGATATTTTTCCACGGACTATACACCACCTTTGTCATATATCAAATTTCCAGAGATGCCTGGATCTGTTTATGGCTGTTCTTTTCCATTCCATTGATCACTTTGTCTATCCCTGCACCGGTACACACAGAAAGACAATAAAGAAAATGTTTTTAAACACGATGTTAAACTAGGGGAAACTGCAGGATATATGGAAATCTCTGCACTCTCTTTTCAATTTTTCTGTAAATCCTAGCACTTTGGGAGGCTGAGGCAGGCAGATTGCTTGAGCCCAGGAGTTTGAGACCACCTGAGCAATATGGTGAAACTGCATCTTTACAAAAAGAAATACCAAAAAATATTAGTGTGATGGCATGCGCCTGTAGTCCCAGCTCTTAAACCACAGCTGCATGATGAGTTTGGATATCTCGCAGAGTAAGCTCCCCATTTTACTATTCTTTAGGAGTAGCTTGATTTTTCTTATGTCTTATGTCTTTTCTATACATTTCAGAGTCTGTCAAGTTCCTTTAAAAATTTCCATTGGAGTTTTGATTGAAATTGCATTGAAACTTCAGTGATTTGAGGTGTTTCTTAAATCCATGAATACAGTATTGCTCTTTGACATTTTCTTCATTGTCTTTCTGTGTGTATTTTTCATAAAAGTCTTGCATGCTTTTCTTAGATTTTTAGGAATCATCTATTTGTTGTTATTGTACATTGTTACTTTAATTTTTCAAATCATTTATTGCTGTTGTTTACAAATATAATGGGTTTGTATCATCTTATGTCTAGTAAACTTACTTATTGATCTAATTTTCCAAATATTGTTCCATACCATTCTTTGTGATTGCCTATATTGAGAAATATTTTATCAACAAATATGGATTGTGTTTCTTCCTTTCCAAATCATATAAATTTTTTGCTCTTATTGTAGGGGCTAGAAACTTTAGAAGAATGTTGGCAACAATTAGTTTTAGTGTACATCCTTCCTGATATTAATAGCTATGAGTCTAATGTTTCACCATTAAGAATGTTGTTTGCTGTAGGTGTTTGGGTACTTAAAAACAAAACAAAACAAACCTTTCATTTTAGGTTCAGGAGTATACGTGCAGGTTTGTTCTATAGGTAAATTCATGTCATGGGGCTTTGTTTTACAGATTATTTTATCACCCAAATACTAAGCCTAGTACCCATTAGTTATTTTTTTTCTGCACTTCTCTCTCCTCCCATCCTCCACTCTCCGGTAGGCCCCAGTGTCTGTTGTTTCCCTCTTTGTGTCTATGCCTTCTCATCCTTTAGCTCCCACTTATAAGTGAGAATATGTGGTATTTGGTTTTCTGTTCCTGCATTAGTTTGCTAAGGATAATGGCCCTCAGTTCCATCCATGTTCCAGCAAAGGACATAATCTCATTCTCTTTTATGGCTCCATAGTATTCCAAAGTATATATTCACCCCATTTTCTTTATCCAGTCTACCGCTGATGTGCATTTAGGTTGATTCCATGTCTTTGCTGTTGTGAATAGGGCTGCAAAGAACATTTGTGTTTTTGTGTCTTTGTGGCAGAATGATTTATATTCATTTGGGTATATATCCAGTAATGGGGTTTCTGGGTCTAGTGGTAGTTCTGTTTTTAGCTTTTTGAGGAATTGCCACACTGTTTTCCAAAATGGTTGAACTACTTTGCACTCCCACCAACAGCTTATAAATGTTCCTTTTCTCTGCAACCTTGCCAGCATCTGTTATTTTTTAACTTTGATAATAGCTATTCTGACTGGTGTGAGATGGCATGTCATCGTGGCTTTGATCTGAATTTTTCTCTAACAATCAGTGATTTTGTTTTCATATGCTTATTGTCTGCATGTATGTCTTCTTTTGAAACGTGTCTGTTCATTTCCTCTGCCCACTTTTTAATGGTTTTTTTTTCTTATACATTTAAGTTCCTAATAAATGGGGCTATTAGACCTTTGTCAGATGCATAGTTTGCAAATATTTCCTTCCATTCTGTAGGCTGTTTGTTGATTCTGTTGATAGTTTCTTTTGATGTGCAGAAGCTCTTTAGTTTAATTAGATCCCATTTGTCAGTTTTTGCTTTTGTTGCAATTGCCTTTGGTGTCTTCATCATGAAATCTTTGCCCATTCCTATATCCAAAATGGTATTGCCTAGGTTGTCTTCCAGGATTTTTGTAGTTTCAACTTTTGCACTTAAGTCTTTAATCCATCTTGAGTTGATTTTTGTATATGGCGTAAGGAAGGGGTCTAGTATCAATCTTCGGCATATGGCTAGCCGGTTATCCCAGCACTATTTATTGAATAGGGAGTCCTTTGTTCCTTGCTTGTTTTTTGTCAGTTTTGTCGAATGTCAGATGGTTGTATGTGTGTGGTCTTATTTCTGGCCTCTCTAGTCTGTGCCATTGGCCTATACCAGTATTGGGTAGTTATTCTTTATCAGTTAAAGAATACTCCCTTCAAGACCTAGTATGCTATAAGAGATTTGTGATTGTTTTATACAATGTATTAGTGGATAATCAGTTTTATCAAATGACTTTTCTGTATCTGTTGAGAAAATACTTTGAGTTTTCTTCTTTAATCTGCAGATTTGGTGAATCACAGTTATGTTTCCTGGCATTAAATCACCCTTGAATATTCCTATAATAAATGTAAGCTGGTATTTGTTTCACTTTTTTCTAAAATTGGATGTGTTTTGAGAATTTTTTGCATATAAAATCATGAATGAAATGGAGTTGGAGTTTTCTTACCTTGTATACCCCTTTTCTGGTTTTGATTTCAGAGTTATACTAGTCTCATAGTACAACTTGTAGTGCCCCCTATTTTTATGTCCTCTGGCAGAATTTATATTAAGATTGAGATGGTATGCTCCTTGAAAGGTTTTAGACTTCGCTGGTACAACCATCTGGTCCTGGTTTTCAAACACTTTAATACCTATATATGTATATTTTCAATGCCTTTTCAAGGGATTTATAATAAGTTATATTTTTCCAGAAATGTGTCTATTGATTTAGGTTATCTATAACATTTAAGTATTCATTGTTCTTTTTCTAATTTCTTATATTAGATGCTTAAGTTATCATTAAAAAAATTTTTTTACTATAGTTTGAGGCTGTAAATATCCCTTAAATGTTTCACTTTTGCAGCATCATGCAGTTTGTTTTAAAATATCTTAATTATCATTCAGTTGTAAGTTGTTTTTTTCTCCAAATTCCATTGTTTTCTTATCTATACCATGTTATTTTAAACTGTATTTTTTAGTTTCCAAAGTATTTAACAAATTTTATTATTAATTTCTCCCCAAATTGGATTGTCATTAAAAAAAAAAGAAAAGCATGGGCCAAAGGCATAGTTTTCCTATCCCAGGATTAGCATTCCCATTTACCCCAAGAGCAGCATTTTCTTTCCTATTTGCTCACATCTTGCCACTCTTACTCTGCTTTCAGCTCCCTGTTCCTTTATTTATTTATTTATTCATTCGTTCTGAGAAAATTTCCTTTTCTTTCATGTGATTTCAGCAATGCATTAAAGCGTATTTGTACTAGCGTATCCAGGATCTAGATGTTTTCTAGTAGTGGGGCTCTTCGTGATAGCTGCTTGATATTTAGTGAATTCTAACCGGGTTCTCCAACTACATTTAGAAATTTATTCAAGTCAAATGAAAATGCAGGGCATTCAAAAGTTTGAAATGCTGCACAGTATTTTCACCTATTCAGGCTATTCTACTCTGTATTGTTCTCCGATTGCATACTAAGAAAGGATTGAATAATACATAGCATTAGTCTAAAAAAGCTTACTTTAGCTAAGTTTGCTTCATTTCAGGCTCACACCATCTCTGGTGTAGATAATTATGTGATTTAAAGGATCTTCCTTTTCAGCTCTTACATAAAGATAAATAAATAGAATAGATGGTGTTGTCAAATTTTCTTAGCTATATAAAGAGGTGATTGGAATAGATGAGCTCTAAGGTGCCTTTCAGTTTTAAGAAAATATACTTGTGCCTAAAAACAAGAAAATGGTATTTCCCATGAATTACCTACCAGAGAATAATTGAGACTTAAGTAAACATTGCATTTTTCCTGCTTGTGGAGTAGCACCTTCTAAAGTACTTTTATTTTTTTACCCTTTAGTTCTTATAACAACCTAATGCTGCCCTCAAGTCACTAATAATTGTTGCTGTATCTACCTGCCATTTATGGATTGAGATTTAGTGCAATCTCTGTTAGTAAATGCAGATGGATACTCCATCCCTAAAATCAAAGTTCAAGAATGTACCCTTGGAACAGGACTCCTGGGATAGAACAACAGCTCGTCTTGCAACCCATAACCAGATCGTTCAGAAAGACCAGTCTATTGAATGGAAGCAAATTTGAACCAGTGATACTTATGAAGTAAGAATCCAGGAAAAGGAAACTAAGTTTGTAAGGTTAAGAAAACAAACAGTGGCCTTAAGAGTAATAGTCATGGTCTGTGAAAACAAGCACTGAAGTAATATTTATGAAAAATACAGGTGGTATTTGGGTGCAAGTTGCAGGAAAATTCTAAGCTTTATAATTTAGGACTTACAAAGGAATAGTTTTCCTGAGCCATTGAAATGACTTGTGAAAGATTTTATATGTATAATATATATTTATATACATAGTTTTTCACAGGCCATTTTGATGAGAATATACAAAAATGAGAATCGAGTATATATGTGCACTCTATATATACACACAGTGTATGTACTATTTATCTATAGAGAGACACACATACATATACACGTGTATTACGTGTAGGTATATAGGTGTGTAGGTGTCTCTCTAGACATATGTATAAAATGAGCTTCAATAGTATATCATTATCTTTTTATAAAACTCTTGAAAAACTGATTTTATATTAGCTTGAAATAATTTAATTGAAGTAATGAAATACAAGAAAGTCCTTAATGATCTTTGCAGAGACTTAAATATACTCAAAGATCTACAAATCCAACATTAAAAATCTTCATTTGTGAGATCAGATTCATAGGAAATCTGTAGTTTTAATCACTATTGGTTTTGTTATATAATAATATAAGATAAAAATAATACATATTACTATGCAGAAATGAGATAATTATGTAGGCAATAATTCCACTCCATAAAAATTAGTAAAATGATTTGAGATTGATGAACTTGTTTAAATCACATTACTGGAAGGTACAAAATTTAATACGTATTTTTCAACTTGAAAGGTTGACAGGGGAAATATATGTAGAGGAGTGACTAAGCAGCATACAAATACTCTTTTTAAATTAGATAACAATAAATCAAAATCAATTTCTGTCATTAACTTTTTGGAAGCAAATGAAGTTAGTGTCTTTACTTTTTCAGGCTTGAAATTTCTGCTTATTCTTTAGTTTTCAATTATAATTGAAACATCTTATCATAAAAGAGAGAAAAAATGTCTGGGTAATTTATCTTATAGCATTAGTGGGTAAAACAGAGACCTCTATGTAGTTCTTTGAAGAAGCAGCTCATTCAAAGATGGACTGAAATTGTCACATATCACTCTTACAAGTTTTTTCTTGTATATCACTTTTCTTCTGGGAAGTGAATCTACAGTACTAGCAGCATTGTTTGTCAATGTCCTCCTGTGATTGTTAGCAATGCATCCTTGCCCATATTGTTTCAGACAAAAAATTAGTATTTTGCATTAGAAGAGGATAATTAGGCAATAAGATACAAAAGCGAGTATGGTTATCATGAGATAAACACACACATGGGGTGTTATGAGGCACAGCCAAGTGTCTGTAATCCCTCTAGGGTATGATTATCTCGTGATAACCACACACCCTGGAGTTGCCTTATTGCTATTATAAAATATCTTTATTATAGGAAGAAATGTGCATTTTTGTGCAGAAAGGCGACAGAGCTGGCAATTTAGAATGCCGAACAGCAGTTTCAGCTGAGCTATGTGGTTTACATAGATTAATCTATCCCATTGGAATGTTTCCCCAGCCAAAAAAAATGTTCCCTAAATCCAAGCAGTCATAATCTGTAGTGATGTGCAGCTATTTGGAGCATTTGAGAAATTCCCTGCCTGCTTCTTAGGCTGCTGGTTTGATGGTTGCATGGGTTGAATGCTGAGATGCACAATGACGAAAGGATATATGTACACAGCGTTCTGGAAACTTGGTGTTCTGGGAACCCAAATTGTGATTCATGCAAATGTCAAATTTCCATGCTACAATTTTATCTTGATCAGAATA
The DNA here is from genome assembly GCF_024542745.1 of Macaca thibetana thibetana. NCBI lineage: Eukaryota > Metazoa > Chordata > Mammalia > Primates > Cercopithecidae > Macaca > Macaca thibetana. Next base: position 120,469,743 of record NC_065584.1, on the reverse strand, counting down.
AATGTGTTAAAAAGTAGTTAAAAAGAGAAACTACTAAGGTAGAAATATGATGAAACTCAAAAAGGTAAGGGGAGAGTTCATGAACATCCTAGGTAAGAGATTACAAACTTACTGCCAATGGACTGAAGGGGACAGAGGGCTTTAAATCCTAAGAAATGAAAGCCAAAGGAAAGTATGAAAAACAGCCATTAATATCTGAATTATAATCATGAGTGGATTTATTCTCTATGGCCCCAGAGAAAATTAAGTGGAAATCATGGGGAAGAGGATTTCATTTTATCATGAGAATTCACCTTTAAAGTCTGAGTGGTTATAAAATATAATGGTGTTTCCCAAAAAAGAAAAACAATGTTTAAGCAAAGACTGAGTGATAAATTCTCCATTAGAGAAGTTTCCTCATATCTCTAAAACCGATTCTAGAATAAAAATTAAAGTTATGGACACACATAATATCTGAGAAGAAAATCAACATTACCAAATGTGCGAGGACTGAAAAGAGATTGTGAATCCAAAGCATATCCCAGATACCTTCTATTGGGAGTAGAAATCTGCAGTTTATTGTCTACATCATGAGTTTTTAGGTATTCTAAATGCACTAAAATAAAACTTCATTGTATTGAGACAGCTTTGCTGGTTAAGTCTCAAGGATTGGTTATATGAATATTGTTAGATTTAAAAATCACAATTCTCGTTTCTGTGAATCTGATATATTATTAGCCTGATATTCTAAAAGTGATGACATCATGGCATGGGCAGTAAACATTTTAGCTCAATAAGTTTCCACTGTTATTAAACAAATGTGGGGTAAAGTCAGCAACAGGCCAGTCTATAAATTGTATATAAAATGAAATCAATATTTATATTCATGTTTGGGGAGCCAAATCTTTGGGGGAAAAAAAGGTCCAGAGAATTTAGCCAAGCTTTGGTACTTCCGTGTTGGTCATCAGAATGTGTCAAATCTAATATAAGACTGTTGTTTAATATGGAATATGAAATCAATGTAATCAATTTGATTGAATAAAAAAAAAATCTTCTAAGAATATATGCCATGCTTTCTAAATGCAGCAAAGCCAGTAATTGGTTTAAATGTAAAAATAAATTGCATCAACAGATCTCCTACCCAGCCATGGTGATGCTTCATTGGTTTCTGCATTTCACTGACTGATAAGCTTTCATGGAAAATCAATACCTTGAAGTCTAATATATTTCACATTGTTATGTTGTGGGTTCTGTAAGCCGAAATATATTTTTGATGTAGAACTCCAGATCTTTATTTTACAATAGAACTTGCCATGGGGAAAATTTAAAGGGGCACCATTTGTTTTCTAAATATGCAACAGTATCTTTCCCATAATTGACAATTGTTTCCACGGAGTGCTATGGTTTCTAGTTTAAATCCCCATCTTTTAATTTAGCCCTAGGCCATACCTTTTAAAGAAAATGCCATCCATGAAATATCAGATGCTTCAACAGGGCCAGACTTGTGTACCTCCCCAGTAGAGCTGTGTGAAAAATTTCACACCTACACTGAAACTGCCAAAATATGCTTCTTCACTCTTTTCAGTACCGAGGGGAAAACATATACTTTTTCCCTTTGGGCAGTTTTGACAGTTTTAATACAAGTGAAAAGCAGGTTTTGCCAGCAAAAAAAAAAAAAAAGAAAAAAAGGAAAGAGAAAGAAATCTTGAATGATAATGTGACAAGCTCATAGTCAAGGGGGAGGTGGAAGGGAAGGCTCATCCAGGGATGACCACAGGATCAGCAGCCTTCAATTACTTGTGGAGAAGATCAGGGCAAGTGAAGGAGGCCAGACGTTTTAAAGGAAAAGCTAATACTAAATAAAAATAATAAAAAATGGCAATAAAAATTTGAGCTTCCTACAGCATTTTCCCTCGGAGTTAAATCATAAGTAAGGCCAATTACTTCTAAGAATCTATCCCACATTGACAACATTATTCCCTCCCCTCCTACCCACCCCATGTTCTGTCAACATTTAGAAATCTTTCTTGGCATGAAGAGAGAGATATAAAAATATGAAAGTCAACTAATATATCCCTGAGACATCTCATTGCCCTGTAGAAAATTACCCTTTCTTCTTCACTTTCTTCTTGAAATTTTTAAGGAATCCTCCACTTTTATGAGAGAGAGAGAAAAAAAAAAAAACCTTATTTGTGGAAAGGTTATTAAATGGAAAATTGTTATGATGACCACTTTTCTCAAACACTGCAATTCCCAAACACTCGAAAGGTTTGGAAAAAAAAATAATAGGTCCAGAAAATACATATAGATATAGCACAGGGAATTCAGCCGAGCAGAGAATTCTTCTGGACCCATGAATTTCTATAGCATTTTACACTCTTTAGTCATGCTTTAAAACAATTGAACACCCAACATAAACATGAAGTCAATGGAAAATCAAATGTGCTGAACCGTTCTGCATCCACCCAAACTCATCTGGTAGAATACTATACTTTCAGAACACGTGGAATGAATTTTAACTTGACTCTTATGTAAAGTCTGCACTACATGCAGTTCAAAGCATTTACATAAAGATGCTTCTTTTGTCACTTTGAAGATAGGGTTACTGGGTATTGAGAGACAAAAATAGATGGCCCTTTCATACAAAGAGAGAAGTTGCTTTCATATTGTTTGACTTTTCTAATGATCTTAGAAGAGGGCAATTTTGAGTTCTATATTTGTTAATTTAGAGAAAAACTGCTGATGAATGTATTTTAGGATTTGCTTTTTGGATTATTTTATACTTGTTCATTAAATAATGTAAATAGTCATTTCGGTAAATGCTATTTTCTTTCAACTTTTCTGTACCTAATCACCGTAGACTACTGAATCTACAAAACTAATGTCTGGGCATAAGATAAGCAGACACTATGCCACATGTCAACATTTTTAGTGAGGAGAGAAACAGAAAGGGAAATTTGTTTTACTGTTTGTATAGTTTTCAAAAATGGACTTTTCCAATGACATCACATAACTTTGTTGTCTCATTCAGACTTGAGGTCAACTTTCCCTCCTGAGTACCCCTTCCAAACAAACATCTTCTGACACTACAGCTCTGGGGATTGGGGCAGGGCTTCCAGTGTCTTGTCACTGTCAATGCCTTTCATTGAGTTATCTCCTACTCCTCTCGTCCACTGAAGCTGGTCCTCCAGCATGCTTGTGTGTCCTCGTGTCTGCTAATGCCAGCTCGAACTCAATACTGGTCTTAATGCTATTTATACTGTCCTGGCATCATTCAGACAGGTGTTACCATTGGAACTGCTTCCATAATACTGCCTCTTCTAGAGATACTAAAAGGTTGTACTCACTGCTCTGCATAGCTCTTTCCCCACCACATCCAAGAGCCTTTGGGTGAAAATGTGTTTGTTGTTGAAAAACACCTCCTTTCTCTTTTCTGGAGATTCAGATTCATGTGCATAGGGGCTGAGATAGAAAAGTGACCTATTCCACATTATCCTCACACTGTTCCTTCTCTTTGACTACAGAGGAGAGGCTGCAAGAGTAAGATTTTGCCCTTGGCTTCCTCTTAGGACAATTTCTTTTCCAGTCACCTCCTCTGCTCATCCCACTTCCCCAGCATGGGCCCATATACCCAGGACACAGATATAATTCTGTCAAGTTGTGGCAGACACTGCTGATTTTTTTCCATTGTGTGTTTGCTCCTTTGCTTTAGTAATAGAACCTCTCCACCAACTTACCCCTAAATCTCAGCAAGGCATGTGGTGAATCAGCTAGACACGATATTCCCCAGCCTCCCTTCTGGTGAGAGGTGACTCGGTTACTAAATTCCTGTGTGGTAGATTGAACAAGAAGTGACCATTTAAAGTTGACTTATATACAATCCACTGTCTCTCTCATTGCCCCTTCTTCCTGGCTGGGGAATGACAAGAGCTGGCACAGCTGCCTTGGGCCCAGAGATGGGAGCCACATGTGGGGGATGGCAGAGAGGACCAGGCTCTGGGCTCTACAGATCCCATGGAGGAAGCAGAGCCACCAGCTTTGGACTGCTCATCTCTGAATTGTTACCTGAGAGGAAAATAGGCTTCTAGTGTTTTTGCCTCGCTCTATTTTTGAATATCTTTATTACAGTATTTTGACCTGTACGCCAAATAAAATACTACGGTTGAAAAGAGAGGAGGCATTCAGTATATATTTTATGATATACCAGAAAAAGTAGTAAATCAATGAACTCAATCAATTTTCTTCTATATTTTGGCAGGAGATGTTTGGAAGGAAATACTTTCACAATTACATGACTGAAATAGCAACAAAAGGTGACTGGACACCTTTAGCATTGGGGCTAATACAGTTTGCAGATAAACTGAACCAATATCCCAAGACAAAAAAAAAATGAGGTTGAATGTGGAAATAGCCTGTATATATAAGAACTTAGTGTACCGTAAAGTATTAGTCATGTCATCATCATCATTTTACTTATATAATGTAATTATTATTATTTGTGTTTTAGCCTGCTCAGAGACTTGAAATAACATATCTGCTAGTATTTTAAATATACTTTAGTAATCAGACAACAGGATGTTTAAATGCTACATTTATTCATTCAACATATATTTGTGGACGACATGCAGAAAGCTCTGGCAGAGGATGTATCGCAGGTCAATGTAACAGTGATCCTGCAAAAACTGATTCAAATGGTATTAATATATGTGTTCGAATTCAGATGAATATTCACATAAGGCGCTAAAATGTACATATCACTAAAGAGCAAATTTCCCAATTGCACATTCCTTGATCTGTGTTTGTATATATAGAACATATGCACATAGCAAAATACAGAGAACGAATGAGGACACAGCTTCGGAGAAGACTAATGGGATGTGTTTTAGCAAAAAGGCCATAAGAAAATAAGAAAAGGAATGAGTGGTCTAAAGAGCAGTTGAGGGAGAGGAGAAAGGTAGTTCCATGGGGTCACATTTTTTTCTGACTTGGAATCTGTGGGAAGCATTTTTAATGTTGTGTACCTCTTTGTATGTGTGGCTACGTAACTGCCTTGTCTTTTCATGAAGGTAACTGGTTCAGCCTGTGAATGTTCATTGATCTAAGTGGATGGGCCTGAGGGGAAGGGCTTGTCAGCTGGGACAGCTTATCAGAAGGGAGTTGTTCTTCCCACCCACTCCTTTCTATTTCTTCCGAAACCAGGGAAAATTCCCCTGGGAGCATCGAGGCCTCAGAGGGAACATTGCAGAGACTCAGGAGACGAGAAATGGTTTGTAAATGAGCATTTAAAACATGAAAACACTCTTGTTTTTAAAGCCAATGAGTATAAAGTACCAGTAGGAGACGTGAGTTGACAGCTGGGACTCTTCATCCGTCTGGCCGAGGGATTCTGAGTCAATCGCTGATGGATGAGAAGTAGGACTGGGAGAGCTTGGGCCTGTCAGAATCTGCTCAAAATTCCTGGGCTTGACATTTCAAACCAAATTCAAACCTTCCAGAGCTTGAGATTAAAGAGAATGTTTACAGAAAAATAAAAGAGGCTTGAAAATGCTTATTAAGAGGCAGCTTAGAAATCTTTATAAAGCATCATCTGTGATGATTTATATGCAAATGAATCTGAATGTGCTTGGCATACATTATGGGGGGTTTTCAGATTTTATCCAATCATGCTGATCATGAAAAAAGAAATCCACACCCACAGAGCCACTAGAGAGTTGGAAGTAAGGGCAGCTTGTCCATTCCCAGTTTGAAGCAGAACTGGGTAATGAAGGATACGTGAGTGCTTTTCATTCAGTCACTTGCAGGACAGCTTTTGCTCCTAGGGCTACCTTCAGAGCCCAGAGACAGCTCTAGAGGTTTCTGGGAGCATGAGATGTGCTCGGAGCTTCAGATTTGTATTGGAGAGGCCTTGAGCAGGAATTTACCCTTTGCCCAGAAGAAGATTCTAGGGCCCATAATCTTATTCCAGTGTGTTTTGGAGCAATCTGTACTACTTCCATCAGGAGTTTCTATACTTCCCAGATGGTCTGGGAAGTACAAGTGGCCTCTCTTGGTAGCAAGACTGGAACCGGGATCCTGAGCCTTTGCTAATCATAGTCTGAACTGCTGAATAGGTTTCCCAAGTGCAGAAAGTAGCCAGAGAGTGGGAAACATTGATAAGCATTAAATAAAGACCAAAAAATGCCACCAGGTCCTCAAGCTGCTATGACTAGGAAAGCCATGATTAGGTTATACAACAAGCTAAAACAGGGCACTTTGGAAAATGTATAGAACTACTGAGTCCCTACCTACCGATAAGTTACTAATGGTCAGGACAAGAAAGATGCATCCCAGACATCGCAATGGTGTGAGGGAGTTGGGCTGTGTGCTGTGTTATCAAACAGTCAGGATCTTCAGCTTTGCGAATAACCAAGTGATGCATCCCCAGAGCGACAGGTGGTCACGAGTCCATCACTCCAGCCACAGATGCCCAGGGCTGACAACCACAGGCTCATAGGTGTTTCTGCTTTTCCCTTTCGGTCTCTTCTAAAATCAGCAGCACAAGCTCAGGGCCAAAGCTGGCACTGAAGGAAAATCTGAAATAGGCAAAAGTTTGCCTGGAATGCCTGCTCCTGCTCTTCCCACCTGGCTCTCCACGCTCTTGTCCAGATCTGTTCTTCTTGACAGCAGTCATCTTGGCCAACTCTCATTTTAGGTGTAAGGTATATAAGTCTCCTTCAGTCTCGGGTACAGTCCTTATACCTAAAATTGAGGCCTGGCCAAGATGACTTCTTCAGGTGTTTGTCTTGAAAAAAATAGTATTGTTATGTTTAAGAATAAATAAATCAGCATCTATTTGATGATAATTTGGTTTCCTTTCTAGAACTCTTTAGATTATCTGTCCTTGTTTCATTGCATAAGTCTGATTCACAATACAAAACAGAATTTTCCCCACATCGTTCAAAAGGAAGAGACTTTTATGAAAGGAGGTGTGGGCAGGATTTAAGGAACAATTAAAGAATGGTGAGGAGTTTAGAAACCAGCAACAGAAGAAACCATGAACACCTCTGAGGCTAAAGGAGAAAGGGAGAAAATGGGATCACTGGAGCTCAGAGAGCGAGCAGGAGGCAGGGAAGAAGGTGGCTATCTCTAGAGGAGACAAAGCAGAGAGGGAGCAGAGAAGCAAGACTCCAAACACATTCTCCTGCTGCCAGTGTCTCCCATGGGTTGAATCCAGACAGAAGGAGTCCAAGAGCAGTCTTTAGGCATCAGTCAACTAGTCACTGAGCAAGACAGAGGAGGATGCAGACCAGATTCATGAATGGGATGGGATGTAGAAGAAAAATCAGCACAGGAATCTAATTCTTATCTTTTTTCTATAGCTTGATTAGAGTGTTCCTTTCTAACACCCTACATTCTACATCATTCTTAAGTCACTCCAAGTTCTGGTGGTAAGAATTCAAAGAAGTTCAGTTTCAAATCCCTTAACCACAGCTATTCCAATAACTGCCTAATGGTTTTATTTTCCTTTCCCTCCTATTTATCTTATACTCTATAATCTAATTAATCTTTTTTTTAAAAAAACACATAATTCAGTTATTCTTATTCCAATACTCAGCTCAGATACCTCCATTCCATGCTTGTCCCAAAACATGACAGTCCCAGGCAGAGATGAGGCCTCTGGTGTTTGAGTTCTTGGAGTATTTTGTCTAAGCCAATTATGCGATAGTAATCACATGCCTCCTCGTACCCCAGAAAATTACCTGTTTTCCTCCTTTATTAGATAAAATCTTCTTGAAAGTGGAATGGTTTCATGTACATGTTTACATTTCTCTCTAGGTTACTGAATTCCTTTACTTTCTACATTACAATCACCTTAAACATTTACTAGAGGAATCAGCTTATGGATGAATATCTACTCCATTTCTCCCCTTCCTTGACAAATCCAATTTGATCGATTATAATCAGTTTCAATATCACAGCCTCCAGGAAACCTTTGACCCCGTCTCCTCCCAAGGATATGTTGGGTACTCTTCCTGGGTACCCTGTGCCTTGGTTGTCACAGCATTTGTTACAGTCACACGGTTTGTAAATGGTAGAGCTATGGTTCAAACTGAGTTATACGTAATTCCAGAGATCATGTTTTTTATGACATATTTCTTCCCAAGAAGAATGTTGAAGGGAAAAATTACATGTAGGCGATAAGAAAAAACCTCATGAGAAAGGTGGTAATTGAGATACATTCTTTAAGTAGAATGGATTTTGGCAGATAGCTATGACTAACGCAGGCACTATATACAGAGAGAATAGCGCATGTAAAGGCAGGGAACTGGCATATCGTAGAGGACGTTTGGAGTTTGTGGGAAGTAAGGCTGCTTATGTTGGTGCCATATTGTGGACAATCTTCATCCGAGGAACCTGTTGCTGCAATCTGTGAACACACTGGGAAACAGTAGAGTGGGGAAGGGAGGGAGGGTCAATCTAGAAGTAAAAAGAATATTACTGGCTAAGATATTTTTGGATGTGGAGAGATTAACTTGTTATTCTTGTTGCCTCTTAAGAAGGGCCTTCAGAAACAGTGCTTTAACTCACAAGTGAATTAGTTTGATAGTGGATATTTAAAGTACCCTGAGAGGAAAGGGAGGTTTGTTGGACCTTTAAAATCACATCACTGGATACAACCTTTACACACATGGGTCCAGAGATAGGCAGTGGTGAGCATGGATTGCCATGGGTCACTGGAGCAGAAGTGGCCTGGCGAACAGTTCTCAAAAGCAGCAAGGGACTTCAGGGAGGAAGCGCTGGCCTGGGAAGGGATAATATCATTTAGCAGTCCATGGTTAATCTCCTGCAGTGTGCCCTATTGTTTTGCTCAAAGATACAGACCAATGTCAACGGTGATAAAAAATAATTATCAAAAAGTAATTTTTTAATTGTCTCAGCTGTTATTTCTTCAAATATTTTTCACACCCTATTCTCCTTTATTTTTCTGGGGGCTCTAATTTGTAGTATGTGATGTATTTTTCGATGTGTCTTACGAGTCTCTCATGCTCTTTTATTATTTTTCATTATTGTTTCTCTTTGTGCTTCAGTGTGGATATTTCCTATTTATCCATCTACCAAGTCTCTAATGCCGACTTCTGCTGTGTTGAATCTGCTGTTAGATCCGTCTATTTAGTACTTGGTTTCAGTTGTATATTTCAATCCTAGAATTTCCATTTAATTCTATTTCATAGTTCTAATTTTCTGGTGAAATCCTCCATTTGATATCTATTTCATCCATCTTTTTCTCTATTTTTTGAATATACCATTAATAGTTTATTTTAAACTATTTGCTGACTCAAATACCTGGATCACCTGGTTGTTTTGACTTTTTGTTGTTGTTGTATGCCTCTCTCCTTTGAAATGACTAATTATTTTTAACTGAATGGTAGATAGTGTGTATCTAAAAAGTCACAGGGACTCCAGCTGATAGTATCTTCTTTCAGAGAGCGTGCTTTGTAGGCAAAGAGAGTAGAGCTTTTCACCATAATCAAATCAAATATTGAACTGAGCCAAGACAAGATTGCAGGTTTAGTAAAGCTCAGGCCACCTCTAGTTTCACTCTTGTTTTTAGGGTATAGACCTATATGTTTTTCATGTTAGGATGTGGTATGTTCATCAGAACCCCCTATGGGGGGCTCCTATCCTCAGCACTATCTCTTCAGTAAGGTGAGACTGAAAACAGAAACAAAAACAAAAACACCTAAAATCCCTCTCTGACTTTTAAAAGTGTTCTGCTTAGTTTCATATGCTCCTCTCCCCTGTAGCTTCAGAATGCAGCAAATACCTTGAGGGGGACACCAGCTGTGTATCCGGCCCCATTTCTTTTCTTTGACCTCCCATTGTGATCTTAAACTCTCCAGTTTCCAATTTTGTCTCTGTAGTCTTACAACTGCTTATTTCTCTGTGCCCCATCAATGGCTCTCAATCCACACAAAATCTAGATTCTCAACTTCCTACCCTATGCCCTAGAATAAACAAACACCCCCAAAGGAAAATGGTTACCGAAGGTAAGCTCATCTTTTCAGTTTCTCTGCTCTGTAAACTTTCTTCTTTATTGCCCATGTTGCTTCAGCACCACTCTTGATGCTTTTAATAGGGTGTTTTTTTTAATGTATGACTTTTCTAATGGTTCTCAATGAGAAGGTTGGTGTGCTATGAGCTATTCTACTCCTAAGCAGTTGTCTTAAATATATTAAAAGGAAAGAAGCAGATATTAAATAATTGAAGTAGTGTGTTCAATTTGACAGGTGTTAACTGGAAGCTAGGGCACCTGTGCTATATCTCTGGCTCTGCAATTAACTGACTGTATAGCACTGGTCAAGTTACTTTGCCTTCCTGGATACTAGTTTTCTTACCTGTAAAATAAAAAGATGAGACTAGATGAGCTCTAAGATATTTTATTTGATTTCTATGAGATTGTATTATCATGATTTGAACAATTTGATTAACTTATAAGTGTCCCTTGGGACTATCATAGAGCATGTTATGTAATCATAATAGTAACATCAACTCATAATAATAACAAGCAATTAGATCACAGACACCCTTAGAAAATGATTGCACTTTAAGGCTCCATTTTCATTGCAGCTTAATCAGCACAACAAAAAAGTTTTTAGATAACCAAGCTAACAAGTTTCTACTAAGGTATTCTTATTGATCATTATAGTTCAGATGACCATATGTCCTTGTTTGCTTACAACATTCCCATTTTATGTTTATTATCTCCAAATAACTATTAATAGTTTCTCTTTTCACTCAAAAATACTCTAATTTGGTTGACAAATAATATGGTCATTCTAATTATAATGCAAAACAAAGGAAGCTCTAGGTTACTTATATGCATAATCATTTCTTGAGGCTGCTCTGAGAGAATATTGACATGCCAATAAGCAAAAATGACTAGTGGTAGAAACTGCATCACTTCAATTTCCATTCAGACATAATATTGATATGATCTAGAATATTCAGGCATTGTTTGAATCCCTAGACTACTTGACAGTTTTCCAAATGTGTTCTTGTTTCTCACAGAAGAGTGAGAATCAGTTGGACAAGGTGTTATTCAACACAGGCCAACGTAAGTGTCATCCAGTAAGGAGCAGGGCTTTTAACGGGCATAGATAACCGAAGAAAAAATATCATGAGCACAAATGTCACTGATGGAGAACGTTTGTAAGGGAACATCATACCTCTATACCTATGATCTCTGCAGTCCATCTAACCTAGTGTTTACAGAACGCATAGTACAGTTGTGAGGCTGAAATGACTTCAATTGAAATATTATTTCAGTTGGTCCCTAGGTGATATATACATATACTTATTTTACTACTTGCCTGATTTGCAGGCAAAAATGTGTGAGTGATATATTTTGAAAATATCCTGGAAAATATTTTTAAACGTGTCTTTATTAATAATTCATCATTGTATTATTACTGCTATTAATTGCCTTTCTCTTTGTTGATTATGGAGTATATTAAAGCTTCTTAATGTTTTAAAAATTTTACATCAACAATGAGAATTAGTTCCAAAATTTAGTTCCAAAGTTGTATTATAGTCTGAAGAAATGTGACATATTTGACTGTTCTCTCTTTTTGTGTAAATCTTATTTTGATAGTTGTCCCCAACTGTCGTGCAGCAAATTAGTGCTTATTTTATTCTAATTCTACAGACACAAGAAGGGCCTAGAAAAAACATTTAGTAGTGTACCAGATATGACCACAATCCATTTATCCACTAATTCATTCATTTATTCAAGAAATACATATAAAGACACTAGTTTTGGTGCTGGTTTGTATTGTTATATACTTTAATACTACAAAATCACAGTATTTCCAATCTATCACCTAGTGTTCAAACTCACAGTAATGAATGACTAATACAAATCCATCAAGTCCATATATACCACCTTTTTAAATCATTCTCCTATTGTTGGCAACTGATGCTATTTCTAGAGTTTTTCACAACCGTATATCTGTCATAAACATCTGCATATAAAGAAATTTGCATGTTGAAATTATTTTCTTAGAATCTTCAAGGATTAATTCCTTCTATTAGAATTCCAGAGTCAAGGAGAATTAACATTATTAAGGCCCTTGATATATGTATTGCTTTACCAACTGGCCATATCAAAATACATTATTAACAGAAAGATAGCGTTATAAAAAAAATTATAAATGAAAGTTGCTACTTTCATTATGACAGGACAAATAAAAATGGAAAATTGCAAGAAAGTCTGAGTACAGGGAATTATAGATGGACTTTTATTCTAGAAAATTTAAAACACACATTCTTTTTAAGATAAAAAAAAAAAATTATCCTCTTAATCTTCCAGATGACAAATTTTGTGTGTTTTGTCTTGAACTTACAAAAGAAAAAGAAAAAAAATCATTCTAACAAATGTGTAACAAAGAATTGAAATATCTGTCAAACAGAATACATGACTTTAGGTAAAGAATTGTAGCTATACGTTAAACTGTAGAAAATACTGGAAAAATAATATTGTATGTGATGCTCTCCTTCCTTAATAGCTTTTGCCCTAACTTTTCCAAATCTATTTTTGAGAATAGTAGAAGATTGACACTTGCCAGCTAATAAATTCAGAAGCATGTATCTGGGCTTGTCCTCATAATTGTATAACTTATATTTAGGTACATATATCTACCCTTAATTCAACCGGACTAGAAATAAGTTTTATTTCAGCCTATGTTTAGACTATTTTCAATATTGAAGACAGTGATATTCATTAACTTCCCCATACTTGCTTTCATTGAAGTAGCAATTCCAGTTAATGTACTGTATTTTACAATGGGTGTTTATTTATTAGGCTGAGTAATAATCTGACATCTCTTGGCTTCCTGATATGGTCTTTGATGTTCTCAAACGAAGTTTGAACCCATTTACAACTGTATTACTATTTATGGAACATACACATCAAAACCTTTAATACAAAACAAACATTCTTTGAAAAAGGACTGGGAAAAGAATCTCAACAGTTTATTTTCAAGACCTTTTTACCAATAAGAGAAATCCTAACATATTCCATTTTATGATCTAGCACACACATACACACACACAGAGAAACTCACATCTCACTTTCATACATACACAAATTTTAGTCAAAATTGCTTTAGCGAAAGCTGAAATGAGGTATTCCAAATAATTACCACAGCAGAAAAAATTGTTCAAGTTACATCTCATATTTACAATAATTATATTAATAGTCCTCAGATTATAACATATCAAAATTGTTAATTTATTTAGAAAAAGCAAATGTATTAACTTAGCAGAATCTAAGATAATCTGATTACGGCTATAGACTTTGCAATGTAAAATCCATATTGAATATTGTGATAACAGATTTATTAGCTAAGTAATTATTGGGTGGAGTTAATTCTTTTATGTGTATGCAACATATTTAGTAAATCTTATTACTGTGTTTAGGAAACAGAACAGAGTCTTCAGGAATGGAACTTACATTACATTTATAGTCTGTTGTTTGGAAACCAATTATTTTTTCTTCTGACCATTTGACATTGTATTCGACTCCTGACTTCCTTGATATATTATGCTCCTGACCTTAATTCTCAACTGCTATTCTCTGATTACTTTTTGCCATGAGAGTTGGCAACTCCTAACATATTTACAGAATTCCTTATCTTTTTTGCTTTAGGGAAATCATCTACTCAGAAGAAACATTTTACCAGTTTTATTTTGTCTTCTCTCAGCCTGAATATCCTCTCGTGGTTAGGAAGCTTCAGTTTTCTATTGAAAAGTTCACTTAGATTAATTACAAAAACCTAAACCTGGACAGACAAGTCAGAAACTAAAGTTGGCAATTTTTCTACTCTACGACTTGATGTTTTTTCTTAATTTTCCATTGTTTTCAAGTCATTAACAACTTTGTTTCCTCTTGAAACCATGCAGTCATTTTCTGTTATCTCATCCTTAACATCCTCTGTGCACTAGACATAACAGAGAGACCCACACCTTCTTTCCATCTCCAGACTGACCACCACAAGTTAGGCCCCAACCATTACCATTATACTTCTGTGTCTGGAGTTGGTTCCTTCAGGTGGGTTTGTGGTCTCACTGACTTCAAGAATGGAGCTGTGGACCTTCTCAGTGAGTGTTACAGCTCTTAAAGGTGGCACAGATGGAAGGAGTGAGCAGCAGCAAGGTTTATTCTGAAGAGCGAAAGAACAAACCTTCCACAGTGTAGAAGGGGACCCGAGTGGACTGCTGCTGCTGGCTGGGATGGTCAGCCTTTTTTCCTTTATTTGTCCCCGCCCATGTCCTGCTGATTGGCCCATTTTACAGAGTGCTGATTCATCCATTTCACAGGGTGGTGATGGGTCCATTTAACAGAGCACTGATTGGTGAATTTTACAAACCTCTAGCTAGTTACAGAGTGCTGATTGGTGCGTTTTACAATCTTAGCTACAGAGTGCTGATTGGCGCATTTTACAATCCTCTTGTAAGACAGAAAAGTTCTCCAAGTCCCCACTCAACCCAGGAAGTCCAGCTGGCTTCACTTCTGTCTTCTAAACATAGATAATCATATAGCTTTTAACTTTAGAAAAGCTTCCTTAAATGCCTTACTCCATGGACTTCTTGGTGCTTGTACTAGCAAATAAAAATTACTTAGTTTGGCGTTGACAAATTGTTATTTCACTCTTTTTCAGGTTAAGTTTTGCTGCCCAATTCATACAGTTTGTGTGCTTCTTTTGCAAACAAAATTCTCTTTTTTTTCAAATATGTGCCTTCTATTCCCAAATCCAAATCTAATTAATCCCGTTTCACCCTTGCTTTGGACTTCTTTAAGTGACATTCAGCTTTATGTGACTTTGTAAACAGAAACTTCCTAACTGGACTGTTAACTCCCATAGATCTCTCACAAACATAGAAAGAAGCTTTATGAACAAAGTTCACCTGCTCTTTATTCAGTCAATACTATTGTTGACAAAATCATGCCATGCCCTGTTATTTTAAAGGGAGAAAGGGAGGTTTAGAAAAATGCCACAGATAATATCAGAAAAACATTAAAAGCTATAGTGGGCTCCACTTCCCCCATAAGAACATAGAGATCTGAGAGTGAAATGAGAAAAAATTCAAACGTTTATGGCAGCTATCTGCAGACAATCACCTCAGAACTGTGATATGTGACTGAGAAACCTTAAGAATGCCCAAGCCTTATCTAGGTAATGAGAGTAATGAGAGTCTAATCTCAACTTTAGCTCAGAAATAGAATGACTTTGGAAACCAGTAAGGAGTCACTTAAGTTAAGATGTGCCTAAAGAGAGGTGTTAGCAGAAATGAGTTGGCCTGGACCAAGTCATAAAGGATGAGTTGGGCTAGGCATAGTGACTCATCCCTGTAATCCCAGGACTTTGGGAGGCCAAGGTGGGTGAATTGTTTGAGGCCAGGAGTTCAAGACCTGGCCTCAAGCCAGGGCAATACACCAAGACTCCATCTCTACAAAAAATGAAAAAAAAAAAAAAATAGCTGGGCATAGTAGTAGCATGTGCCTGTAGTCCTAGCTTACACAGGAGGCAGAGACAGAAAGAACCCTTGAGCCCAGCAGTCTGAGGGGCCAGCATGCTATAATTATGCCACTGCACTCTAGCCTGGGTGACAGAGTGAGACCCTGTCTCAAATAATAACAATAATAAATAAAAAGATGAGTTGGAGAATATGAACTTTTGTCAGCACTGTCAAAGGGAGAGGGATTCTGAGTTTAGGAGGATAGGAGCCTTCTGAGGAAGGAATCGTCTCTTCATTCTTCCATGGCATTGATAATATATTACTGAGGATTTCTGTGAGCTCTGACTCTGTGGGCTAAATAGTTTCCATTTGCCCGTCCAGATCTCCTCTCCACCCTTCTCTGCCTTGCTCTGTGCCATCGGAGGTTGCCCTCCTCCGACTATAAGTTAGTGCTTCCTCACCTAAAGCTTTCACTTGCTCTTGGCCAATGTGGTAGAGGTTGGAATGCCCCAGCAGAAGGTTGGGGCGCAGAAGGAGAGGTCAGACTGCTTTCCCCTATCTACAACTGTAGCCGCTGTCAGGTGGCCTCTCTTCCAGGACTGCAGCTCCCATCAGGTTCTGGTCACAGTTCTCTCCCCTCGGCCTTTCAGGCTGAGCACTGGGAATACTTGCCATTATGATATTGTGTTGAAATTTCTTGGATGCTTCTTTATTCCATCATCAACCCTAAATCCTGATCCTAACGGTCTAAACAGACTTATAACCACCATGCTCTTTGAGTTCTACTTTCCATGTGCCATCTACCTCTTCCTGGGACCCTGACTCACTTATTGTTTTTAGCTTCTTCTGATATATGCTCCTGAAATGAGGGATGAAAAGGACATTCTGGTTAATAGTGGTGTGTTTGTGCATAATGTGCATGTGTATGTGTTTGTCTTCCTCATTATTAAATAAATGACTTTGGCAGGGCCCAGTGGCTCATGCTTGTAATTCTAGCACTTTGAGAGGTGGAGGCAGGTGGATCATCTGAGGCCAGGAGTTTGAAACCAACCTGGCCAACATGGTGAAACCTCATCTCTACTAAAACTGCAAAAAATAGTCGGGCATGGTGATGCATACCTGTAATCCCAACTACTCAGGAGGCTGAGGGGGAACAATTGTTTGAACCCAGGAGGTGGAGTTTGCAGTGAGCCAAGATAGTGCCACTGCACTCCAGCCTGGGCGACAGAGCGAGACACTCTGTCTCGAAAAAAAAAAAAAAAAAAAAAAGGATTCAATTTTAACTTAAAAATTATTCTGTGAATAGTTTGGCTTATGCATATCAATATTCGATTGTATCCTACTTTGGGTGCACTGACAACCCTGAATATGAGTACAATGGGCCTCATGGAGCCCCCCCAGGCTAAGTGAGAAATAGGCATAGGAATCTTATGTAATTCAAAAATTTTCTAAGGAAATGTCTAAGCCTTGGAAGCCAGAAGCCAGTTTAAGTTTTAATCTAATAGTGGAAGTTTTATGATGGATTGGATGAAAACTGGTCTCTATTCTGGAAAATAATTACTGGAGTATTATATTGAAATATGATTTTTATTTCAGATTATCTCAGCATACTCTTAACACTATTGAATCACTTTTAGATTTGTTACGGGAATATTGTCCTTCAGATAATGGCCAAAAATTTGCATTTTGATGGCCTGTCTAGACCTGATAAAAACAATTCTCTGGCCGGACGTGGTGGCTCATGCCTGTAATCCCAGCACTTTGGGAGGCCGAGGCGGGTGGATCACGAGGTCAGGAGATTGATACCATCCTGGCTAACACGGTGAAACCCCGTCTCTACTAAAAATACAAAAAACTAGCCGGGCATAGTGGCGGGTGCCTATAGTCCCAGCTACTCGGGAGGCTGAGGCAGGAGAATGGTGTGAACCCGGGAGGCAGAGCTTGCAGTGAGCCGAGATTGCGCTACTGCACTCCAGCCTGGGCAACAGAGGGAGACTCCATTTAAAAAAAAAAAAAAAAAAAAAAAAAAAAACAGTTCTCTAACCTGACTGATAACTCAGAAAATCTGATAACACCATACCCTGAATACAGAACGTAATAATTATCCTGAGCTGGAGAATAGTTGTTTCCTCAAGATGATGCATGCTGTCTCCAATTCACCACAGCACCTACTAGATCTCCTTATGAATGTTACTATTAGGTCTCTAGGTTCCCAATCCCCATTTTAAGAGAGATTGTCATCAGCTCTGATGACTGGACGAACAGGTCTGGTGTGCTCTCACCAGACGGTGAATTATTCATTTATGTGTCCATTTAATCAGTCAGACAGCAATTTATAAATGTTTCCTCTATGTCAGATACTGCTCCATGTACTGAGGATATAGCATGAAACAAAACAGAGAAGCTCATGAAAATTATATACAGTGCAGTGGAAAAGTAATACTTAATTCTTATGCTTTGACTTTCATTTCTTTGGCATTTTACAGATGGACCATCACCTTTTCAAACTGATAAGTTGTTTTGTATCAGTTACATACAGAATAGGGTCATTTGGGTATCTGTCCGTACAGTTACAAATGAATAATCTCATATATTTTTTGTTCAATTATTTATATTTTACTGTGTGGCATTTGCTGACTCTAAAGTCACCTGTGCAAATGGGGTCCCCCCTCAACACAGATTACTAAAGAGGGAAATGAATAAGTGATAGGAAGTTTGGAACATTGAGATTGCCATTAGCTTCCAGGGGAAAATGCTGTGCCCAGTTTAAGACAAGATGATTTTGAGATAATGAGTTAATGTTCACGTCAAAGTGCCTCTGGAGCAGTTGGGAAGATGCATGTGGATGCACTTTCCTCAGTCCTGACTTATGTGTGATGGTTCAGAACCGGAAGTCTATTGTGTTCCTTTTAAAGTGGGGAAAGCCAAAGGTATTTTAACAACTTGATTTGAAAAAGAAAACATAATCCTCCAAATGATTTCATATTAACATATTTTCCTTGTACTCGATTTTTCATTCTGCCTTTAAATATCTGCTTATCTACTTAGTGGCTTATTTATAGCTTAGTCCACCTTGCTTCACAGCAGATGACATGATTTCCTTGTTCCACTGTCCCACTGTCCAGCCAATGGTTTTCAGGCATTGCTGAATAATGTTGATATACTACTAAACAAATACAATTAAGTGGTGAGTCTGCTTTTAACCAAAGGTGACATTCCAAACTTGAAAGCAAATAACCTTTGGATTATTTGTACTGCTTTTTCCTCACAGGCATGGAAACAGGAGAGTTGGTTTATGAACTGCGTCGATGAGAGCGAACCTGTGGAAGGATTACAGAAGCTGGATTAGAAATGAGGAGGACAGCCAGGACAAGTAAAGAAGGATGCATGGACAGGAAATCTACAGAGAAGAGAACTAAGAAGGAGTAATTTAGTTCTTGTTTACATGGTCAGATATTTGCATTCGGCCCCTGGGAGCAACACTTTCTCATTCTGGACACACTTTTAGGAAGGGGAGCAGTGAGGAGAGGCTAACACCAGATTTCTACAGAGTCAGTGTTTCACTTCAGCTGCCTGATGAAGAGTGACAGGGACACTGCAAGAGTTTCAGATGGGTGTCAAGTGTGACTCATGAATAAAAATAAGGAGCAATCAATTATGAATATTTGCTTGCTAGAAACAAGAATCTCAGAAAGGGAGGAGACTATTTATGTCCAGACAGTTTAGTGCCTGTCTAACTCATCCCCCAATTTATGTTTTGAATTCCAATCTGAGTATGCATTTAGTTAAGAATTGCAAAATTTTTTTTAAAATCCTGTGACCTGAAGAAATTTGATTCATGATGGAGAAGGGCCAGGTGTACGGAACCCTGAGTTTATGAAAGAGTATTCTGTGTGCACTGGCCTTAGTCCATTTCACTACCATTTCACTAAACTTCCCACTACCTGAGGCTTAACTTCTCAATGCTGCTTTTTGGATAAAGCTTGAACACTTACGTACCCGGCAGGCAAATCTTTCCAGAGCTTTTTACTGAAATGCATTTCCTCTTTGCCTCTTTACCTTCCAAGTATGAATGTTCAGCTCTAGCTAAACTCAACTGCTCAGGCCTCTCACGTTGCAACCTCTTGTTATTTGTTCAAATTGCTGCCCCAGCTGCAACACTCAGCACCTGGGGCCAATCTGAGTTATCTTCTTCCAGAAGGTCTGTCCTGACTCTTCAGCTAGAAGGAACATCTTTTTCTGAAAGTGCCTTTTGGGTACATAAGTTTTCTGGTATATGTTTTACATTTCTCTTAATAGCAGTAACTTTTGCAAATGTCTATAAGGTGTCTCTAAAGCTGTATCATTGTGTCTCACATGGCAACAAGCATTCACAACAGGGTATCCTGCTTAGCTCAAGTTCGGAGAAAGACTAACTTGGGGATGGGTTAATGATACCTCCTTTTACATTTGATTTATGTAATGTACAGTCCTAAGAACAGTATTTTCTTTGCATGGCATTGTTTAGATCTGTACGTCTGTTATTTCTAATCTTCACACCCCTAATAGTTGGTGCTCTTTCATGTTTACAAATAAGGAATCTTAGAAATTAATCAGTTACTCAAGATCATGCAGCTCATAAGTGTCTAAGCCTGGTCTCCATTCCAGCCTCACTAGCCTCTATATCCTATTTGCTTTCCACTGTGCCCTGGTCTTTTCCTGATTTGATCATTTATATTTAAAACCAGAATAATTTCTTTACACAGAAAATGTGTTGGAGTTTTTTTCTTTTAAATACAAAGTCCCAACTTTTCACTCTGCCTACCCCATCTCTCTATCCCAATGCTTTTTGTCTCTGAGATACACGTCTGTTTTGCATGTGGTAGGAGTTTCTGTGTACTTAATACAAATTTTGGAAATCCCAGCTGGTGACTCCAGGAACCTCATGGGAAAAACAATAAGATTTCTGATGGACGGTAACTTTAATCCTTCCCATCATAGTCTCCTAGACCCGTGGGACAAAGGTTACCTACCCCACCCTCAAGGGAGTACACCAAAGGAAGGAGCTCAAAGAAGTGACAGACTTTTTGGAGACACACTTGCTCCAAAGATGGTTTAGTGTCAGAACAGAGTGAAAACTTTCAACAAATCTCTGCATCTACCCCTTAAATTATTCTCTAATCCAAACACTAGAAATTTATAGCCTGATGGTGTGTGAAAAATATTAACATATACGCATTCACAGTTTTACCACTATCTGCTTACCCAGTAAGATAGTATTACAGACAATAGTTTAGAATGCAATTTTGCCTTAGTTGATATTCCATTTCTGCTGCTTACTTACTTGTCTGACCTTGCCTCAATGCTACTATCTATTTACAAAGTGGGGTGATGTTATTACTTATTCCTTAGAGTTGTTGGCATTGGATTAAAAGAGTACATGGCACAGAAGAAGTACACAAAATGTTAGCTACTTTGATTATTATTGCTTTCCAGAACTTTATGGTGATGATTGAAGTAATGGATTAGAAGAAAAGAACTGAAAGAAGAATGGCTGTTGATTTAAAATTATTAGGATCGGGGTAACATTCATACACATAAAATTCACCATTTTAACCATTTTAAGTGTATAATTCAGTGACTTTTAGTATATCTACAATGTTGTCCAACCATTACAACTGTCTAGTTCCAGAACTCTCTCCATACTCCGAAATGAAAATCCATGTCTTTTAAGCAGTCAGTCCCCATTCTCAGCCCCTGGCAATCACTAATTTGCTTTCTATCTTTATGAATATGTCTAATTACATATATTTCTTTTAAATGGAGTTTTACAATATGTGGTCTTTTTGTCTAGCTTCTTTCACTTAGGGTCATATTTTTAAGGTTTATTCACGTTGCAGTATATGTCAGTACTTCATTCCTAAGTTATGGCTGGATAATATTTTGTACATAATGTTTTGTTTATGCATTAATCAGTAGATGAATATTTGAGTTTTTTCTACCTAAATGTCAGCATTGTCTAAAAAAAAATTGAATATAGTGGAGCAGCAGAATAAGTAGATTATATTTTGGCTATTGTGTTTTTTCCATTCTTTTACTTTCAACTCATTTGCATCTTTAGATTTTATATGAATCTCTTATATATACCATAGAGTTAGATCATGTTTTTTATCCATTCTGCCAATCTTTGCCTTTTAATTGGAGAGGTTAATGCATTTACATCAAATATAATTGCTGATAAGAAAGAACTTACTGCTGCCATTTTGATATTTATTTTCTGTATGTCTTTTATCTTTTTTATTCTGCATTTCCTCCATTACTGCCGCCTTTTGTGTTTAATTAATTATCATTTGGATTCTCACTTTTTCACTGCATATTTTGTAGACATTTTCTTAGTGGTTACTCTAGGGAATACAATTATCATATTAACCTATAATAACCTAGTTTAAATTAATAGCAACTCAATAGTACAGGCATACCTTGTTACATTGTGCTTTGCTTTACTATGCTTTGCAGATATTGTAGTTTTCAAATTGAAGGTTTGTAGCAATCCTGTAGCAAGCAATATATTGGTGCCATTTTCCAACAGTATGTACTCACTTCATGTTTCTGAGTCACATTTTAGTAATTCTCACAATATTTCAAACTTTTGATTATTATCATATCTGTTATGGTGGTCTGTGATCAGTGATTGTTGATGTTACTATTGTAATTGTTTTGGGGTGTACAAAACATGCTCATATAAAACAGCAAACTTAATAAATGTTGAATATGTACCGACTGCTCCACTGACTGGCCAATTTCTCCATCTCTCTCCCTCTCCTTAGGCATCCCTATTTGCTGAGATAGAACAACATTAAAATTAGGCTAATTAATAAGCCTACAATAGCCTCTCAGTATTCAAGTGAAAAGAAGAGTCACATGTCTCTCACTTTAAATCAAAAACCTAGAAATGATTAGGCTTAGTGAGGAAAATATATTGAAAGCTGAGATAGGCTTCTTGTGCCAAATAGTTAGCCAGGTCGTGAAGGCAAAGAAAAAGTTCTTGAAGGAAATTAAAAGTGTTAGTCTAGTAAATACACAAATAAGAAAGTAAATTAGCCTTATTGCTTGTATTGAAGAAAATTTTAGTAGTCTGGATAGAAGATCGAACTAGCCACAATATTCCATTCAGCCAAACCCTAATCCACAGCAAGGCCTCTTTTCAAGTCTATGGAGGCTGAGAGAGGGAAGCTTCAGAAGAGAAGTTTGAAGCTAGAAAAGGTTGGTTTATGAGGTTTAGGGAAAAAAGCCATCTCTGTAACATAAAAGTGCAAGATGGATGCAGCAAGTGCTGATGTAGAAGCTACAGCAAATTATCCAGAAGATCCAGCTAAGATAATTAATGAAAGTGGCTACACTAGACAACCTATTTTCAATGCAGGTGAAACAGCCGTCTATTGCAAGAAGACATCATCTCAAGCTTTCATAGCTAGCAAGGGGAAGTCAATGCCTGGCTTCAAAGATTCAAAGGACAGGCTGACTCTCTTATTAGGGACTAATGCAGCTGGTGACTAAGTTAAAGCCAATATTGTTTACCATTCTGAAAATCCCAGGGCCCTTAAGAATTATGCAAAATCTATGTTGCCTGTGCTCTCTAAATGAAATGGCAAAGCCTGGATGACAGCACATCTTTTTACAGCATGGTTTACTGAATATTATAAGCCCATGGCTGAGGCCTACTGTTTAGAAAAAGAGATTCCTTTCAAAATATTACTGTTTATTGACAATGCCCCTGGTCACCCAGGAGCTCTGACAGAGATGTACAAGAAGATTAATGTTGTTTTCATGCTGGCTAACACAATATCCATTTGGCAGCCCATGGATAAAGGAGTAATTTCTACTTTGAAGTCTTATTATTTAAGAAATACGTTTAATAAGCCTGTAGCTGCCACTCAGTGATTTTTCTGGTGGAAATGGGCAAAGTAAACTGAAAACCTTCTGGAAAGGCTTCACCATTCTAGATGTCATTAAGAAAGTTTTAATTGGCCAGGCACAGTGGCTCATGCCTGTAGTCCCAACACTTTGGGAGGCCAAGGCAGGTAGATCACCTGAGGTCAGGAGTTCGAGACCAGCTTGGTCAACATGGTGACACCCCATCTCTACTAAAAATACAAAATTTAGCCAGGCGTGGTGGCAGGCATCTGTAATTCCCAGCTACTTGGGAGACTGAGGCAGGAGAATTGCTTGAACCCGGGAGGTGGAGGTTGCAACAAACCAAGATTACACCATTGCCCTCTAGCCTGGGTGACAAGAGTGAAACTCCATCTCAAAAAAACAAAAACAAAAACAAAACCATGATTTACAGGGGGAGGTCAAAATATCAACACTGACAGGCATTTAGGAGAAGTTGATTACAACCTTATTGGATGACTTTGAGGGGTTCAAGACTTCAGTGGAAGAAGTAATTGAAGATGATAGAAATAGCAGGAGAACTAGAATTAAAATAGAGCCTGAGGATTTAACAGAACTGCTACAATCTTATAATAAAAGTTGAATTGATCAGGAATTGCTTCTTATGGATGAACAAAGAAAGTAATTTCTTCAGTGGAATCTATTCCTGGTGAAGATGGTATGAATTATTTGTTGTCATTATTGAAATGACAAGGAAGTATTTACAACATTACATAAACTTAGTTGATAAAGCAGTGGCAGGGTTTGAGAGGATCGGCTCTGATTTTGAAAAAAGTTCTACTGTGGGTAAAATGCTATCAAACAGCATCTCATGAATTCTTCCATGAAAGGAAGAGTCAATTGATGCAGCAATATTATTGTCTTATTTTAAGAAATTGCCACAGCCACCCCCACAACCTTCAGCAACCACCATCCTGTTTAGTGATTAGTCAGCAGCCATCAACATTGAGGCAAGACCCTCAACCAGCAAAATATTATAACTAGCTGAAGTCTCAGATGATTGCTAGCATTTTTTAACAATAAAGTATTTTAAAATGAAGTATACATATTGTTTTTTAGATATACTGCTGTTGTACACTTGATTGACTACAGTGTAAGCATAACTTTCAAATGAACCAGAAAACCAAAAAATAATTGCACAACTCGCTTTATTATATTTGCTTCACTGCAGTGGTCTGAAACCAAACCTGCAATATATTTGAGGTATGCCTGATAGAAAAACTTTACTCCAATATATCTGTGTTCTGCCCTCGTGTTGTTACCATAACAAATTACATCTTTACACACTATGAATCTATTAATGTAGCTTCATAATTATTGTTTTATTCATTTATCTTTTAAATCACATAGAAAGAGGTATTACAAATCCAAAATATAATAACGGCTTTTATATTTACCAATGTATACCTTTACTGTTATTTACTTCATATGATGTTGGGTCACTGTCTAGTGTCCTTTCATTTCAGTCTGAGAAAATTCCTTTAGCATTTCTCATTAGCAAGGACTAATAGCAATGAACTCTTTCAGTTTTTGTTTTCCTGGGAATGTCTTAACTTCTCTTTCATTTTTGAGGGGTAATTTTCTCAGATATAGGAGTCTTGGTTTACATTTTAATATAGCCTCCCACTGCTTTCTAGCTTTCATATTTCCTGATGAGAAATTGGCTGTTAATCTTATTGTGGTGTCCTTGTACATGACAAATTGTTTTTTTCTGTTTCTGCTTTCAAGATTTTATTTTATTTTGGCTTTTGAAGATTTGGCTCAATATGAATCTCCTTGAGTTTATCCCATATTGCACTTCCTGGTATCAGCAACCTATAGTAGCAATGCAATCTGCCATCTTCAAGACTGTACAGGATGGTACTACAAAGTACAGGATGGTAGCAAGCCTAGTAAAATAAAACAGAGCTCTTTTACTGAAATCAAACTATTATTTATTTATTAGGCATTTCTCTGGTTGTGGCAACTTTTTGATTAGATTTCAGAGACCTAAAAAATTGATGTTGACAGTTTTTGCTAGCTTAGTCATTGCTTTGTGAGAGAAAATAGTTTGGAGTTCACTACTCTATCATTTTTGCTAATGTCAAATATAAATTGATTCATATTTCCTATTTTCTATGTATATTTTCATATAATTGATTTATATTTTCTAAGTCCTGTAGCATTGGAAAGGCATAGCTAGAATTTTAACAGAAAAATGAGAAAAGAGTGATTG
Source organism: Macaca thibetana thibetana (assembly GCF_024542745.1). Classification (NCBI taxonomy): domain Eukaryota; kingdom Metazoa; phylum Chordata; class Mammalia; order Primates; family Cercopithecidae; genus Macaca; species Macaca thibetana. Next base: position 120,444,119 of record NC_065584.1, on the reverse strand, counting down.
GAACATGTGTCGGGGTCCCCAAGACCACACCTAGGTTCCATGATTCACTAGGAGGATTCAGAGGACTCAGCAAACAGTTGTACTCACAGCTATGATTTTTTATAGTTAATAGATACAAAGCAAAATCAGCAAAAAATAAAGGCATATGGGGACAAGTCTAGAGGAAACCAGGTATAGGCTTTCAGGAGTTTTCTCTGAGTGGAGTCACATAGATTGCACTCAAGTCCTCCAGCAACAAATTGTAATAATATGTGTAAAATGTTATTTACCAGGGAAGCTCATTAGATATTTGGTGTCCAGGGATTTTACTGGTAGCTTGTCACATAGGCACCCTCTACCAGGCACATAACAAAATTCTAGACTCCCAGAAGGAAAGCAGGTGTTCAATGTAAACCTCATCGTTTATGCAAACAGTTTAGGCATAGTTAGCAATTCTTATCAATTACAGTGGTGAGCACTCTCTTTAACTCCAAGGTTATAGACATCAGTCAATTTTGCATGCAGGCCTTTATAAGGATAGCAGTCTCAGGTCTGCTATGTTAACTCTTTTCTGGACAGGGTACTTGCCACACTGTATTGAACTCTGAGACACAAGTGAATAAAATAAAATAGAATCTTAGAAGTTTTGTTGTACATTTTGTGATGCAGTTTTCCTCCTTTGTTTTCATTTCTTTATCAGGAAATTTCAATAAAGACTTGCAATATTTTTCTATGCTTTGGATTGGTATTTTGCTTAGTTGTAATATTAAGCTAAGATGAATCTTAAGTTGGAAAATTCCAGTTTTATTCAGACTTTGGAAGCATACTTCAAGGGAAAGGTGGACTATAATTAATTTAAAAAAACAAATAAAAACTGCTGTCTTCAGAATGTCTCAAACAAATAAACTGAGAGCACCAGGAAGCCTCACTGTAGGCTGGGACAAAGTGTAGCCCATAAGTGAGAAGATTTTTTTTTTTTTTTCGTATCAGCTGAGTGACTGCTAAAGAAACAGCCCAGGTCATCACAGTAGCCTCCAAAGTTTGGGATTCAAACAGACAATGTGGGGACACCAGAGGACAAGACAGGAGTAGTAGCTGCTCTCAAATGTTCACACAAATGCATACCAGCCATACCTTGGGACTATGACAGTAAAGAATCATGTGTAGGCTAAAGGAGGAAAACATGGTCATTTGTGAGCACATGGGAGTTATCCACGGGACCCCTCTTGTCCTAGCCTGCTAGGGTTGCCATTACAAATACCACAGACTGGGTGGCTTATATAACAGAAGTTTATTTTCTTACAGTTCTAATGCTAGAAGTGTAAGATGAAGGTATTGGCAGGTTTGGTTTCTCTGGAGGCCTCTCTTCTTCTTGGCTTGCAGATGGCCATCTTCTCACTGTGTGCTCTCATGGCCTTTCCTCTATTTGCCTAGACGCTGAGTACTCATTTATCTTCTTCTAGGGACAACAGCACTACTGAATTGAGGCCCTACTTTTATAGCCTCATTTAACCTTAACTACCTCCTTAAAGGCCCTATCTTCAAATACAGTTACCTTAGGGGTTAGGCTTTCAACATATTCATTTGGGGGGTTTGGAACAATTCAGCTCATAACATGGCTCCACACCCAGAATTGTCATTTTGCATGAAGGCCAAGTTCAAAGAACCAGGTTGAATAAAGTCACCATTTTTAGAACCACAGTTATATATATGATCGTAGCATTCATTTCATTCTCACCTCCAGGGTCCTCAGGAGGCTGGAATTCTAGTGGGTAGCCAGGTTAGGTTAACTGTATTGTTATTCTTCATCTTATCATATTACACTTTCTCCCTAATAGCTACTCCTTAAGCTGCTCTTATGATTAATTTAGATATTTGAAAGTGATCAAATGCACCACATAAACTTTTCAACATACTCAGGAAGCAATTCCATAAAGAATCTTACTACATACTTTAATTAGACAGAATTGTCATTCACACCCAGGCCAAGTTCAAAGAACTAGGTTGAATAAAGTTGCCATTTTTAGAACCAAAATTATATATATGATCATCTCATTGTAATAATATTGCTAAACCACTTCAGGTTTAATAAATTATTTTATAAATAAATGAATAAATAGGTAATGTTTCTCTTCCTTACAATGAACCCTTAATGCAGCCATTCTCATGGGGGGAAATAAGAGAAGAGTGAGAAGTGTAAGTGAAATGTTGATCTCCAATGTAGCAATTAGCATTTTCGGGTAGTTTTAGGCAAAAGTCAGTGTGAGTTCTTAGAGTCTCTGATGCCTTCCAGATGAGAGAAAACATTTGAGGCTCTGCAATGGTCTCAGGCCTCAGTGACATGCCTGTGCTCTTTCAGGACATGCCCAGACAGGTGCTATTTTCATTACAAAATAGTTCATTTAACACCCTAAACAATTTTAACTGGCTTTGTTCGCTTCATTTAATTTTCTCTCTGTGTTCAGCACCACAAATATTTCAGAAGTGAAATAAACTGGGTTTCTGGGATTGCTCTGCTCAATAGGGCACCGTTCATGTGGTAGCACCTATGCATCTCAGCTTCCGGAGTTGAGCAGTGCATCCTGCACAGCTGTACCCACAAGCCCCGGGTATGAATGCCCTGACAATCACTGGGACTAGCCAGGCTAAGCATGTCCAGGCTTCCTCCCCAGGAACTCTAGATTGAGACAGCTCTGCTTTTTCACCGAACTTAATGGATACTGTAGAGAGAACCCAAGATTATGCTACCTCTGATATTATCTGTCTCTCCCAAAGCTGAGCAATACTTTGATGATAGCATCCAGGGCTGTGAGTTTTGGTGTTATCCTGTCTAATTCTCTGTGATTTGGAAATTTTTAGAGTTAGCATTCTTAAAATGGATTGCTCTAGGCCCACTTAATTATCTATGGCATCAACCTAGGGGTAATAAATAAGATTAATATAGTATTTAAGATAAGTGGCACTGGGAAGCCTCTCCATTGATTATAGAATGTGTTAAGATTTTGTCTTTCATGTCCACATGAGAGGAAAAAAAGGAAAGCTGGAGGGAAAGTGATTCATTAAATGTCCTTTGTCTAAAAACCTTGAGATGTTTGACATCCTATTTTTCCTGACCTCTGAGTGATCACTACCACAGCCAGGGATAATGTTTTTAATGTCGCAGTTTGAACAGGGCCCAACATTTTAAATTAAATTCACAGATTAAGCCTTATAAATTTCCTGGTTCCGTTGCCTTACATTATTGGATATATTTCTGTTTCCTTTGCTTTCATAGACCTAAATAATGAAAACCCTTTATAGTTCATCCAAAGCTCACCGACTCTGACATGTGGCATTCACATTTTATGAGTAATTTCCAGGGTACTTCCTATTTCTACTGAGCTGTATGCTAAGATAACTTCTGGACAGTACAACAGCATGGGTAATTGGCAATTATCCAGGTTTGTTTTGGATATGTTATGGAGGTGTTTCTACAAATTAAGGACCCATGCAAACTGGTAAATTTTATTATCTAAGAATAATTCTCATTGGGGAATAATTCTCATTGGGGAATATTCCCTTCGTTTTTCTCCCTTTTCATATATTTACATAAAATTGCCTCAAACGGCGCTTTCTGTTCCTTTGAAAGACACCATCAATAGATATCCAAGGGCAGCCATAATTAAGTAAGCCGGCCAATTAAATAAGGAAACACAATATCTTGTTAGCAATTGGCATCAACTGCTGGGTGACATTTTGATTAACTGCTTCAATATAATGTATAGCTTTTCGGTGACTTTTCACTTCTTAAAAGGTTATAGTCTCTGAAAAGTAACATTGAGAAAGCTGATATTTAAACGGTATAGGAAAATTCAAATAAATAGCTTGCTCTACTTTTAGGAATCTCTTCTCCTCTCACAGTAAAATCCCTGATAGTCTACTTGGCCTTTTTATTCTACTTGTTGAGGTTTCTATTATTGTAAGGGGAAGATGATACATCTTTTCCTTCCTAAACCAGATTTGCTAGCACTCAAAGCTTCATTCTGCGTTTTCAGTAAGAAATGTAACAGTTGACTCATTGGGAAGATCTGTATGGCTTCTTTCCTAAGACATCTAGAGATTTCGATCCCAGTACTCATAAATGAGCCTTTTAGGAGATTCAAACCACTGGGAGGAGCACACACCACATTGCTCATGGGTGGAAGTCAAGATGTACTCCACCAAGGCTCCAGGACCATGTTTTTCACATGATTTGCAAACTACCTGTCTTAAAACAGCAACTGACGTGCTTCTTAAAAAATGCAGATACTTGAGTCAAAGTCCGCATCAACTGATTCAGAACCTTTGAAGATGGAGCCAAGGATTCCTCATTTTTATAGGCTCTCTGGGTAATTTTTGAGCATACCTTTGAAAACTACTGATCTAGACCATGAAGAATTATTTTGATTATCTGGGGAACCTTGAGCTAGATCCTGTCTTGCTTCTTCCGCACATATTAAACTTGTCATATTCTCATTCAGCAGGGAAGTTACTTCTATTCCTTACACTTAAAGACAAAAGAAAGTTGCCTTCTTCCAAAAAGACCCATCCTCAACTTTTTGTCCAGCCTGTTGCAAATGATCTGCCCTTGCACATTGTGTCCTGCTCACCGACATTTTGGGGATGGGCATAATATCATCATTTTATTATGAATGGATAATTCTTTCTTTCAATTGCCCTATGTAGCTTATGAAGTGCCACATAAACTTCTTTTACAGCCTCATTAGAGAAGCCGGAGAGCTGGAGCAAATGCATGACTCTGTATGTGAGCAGAGCATGATCAGGGCATTTCTGAGCACTAATTGGTTGAACCAGCCAGTGGTCCCATTGTTCAGTCAGTGGCCACAATCACAGGAGTGCAGGTGACATAATTGTCCTTTCAAAGAAGGCTGTATCTATTTCATACTTTACCTGGTACATAATCAGTTTTATTGATTCTAAATAAACACCTGACATTTGGTTGCACAAATTTTGCAATAAAGGTTCCAGAAAGCAATCTCCCCACAACACAATAGCTGAAAATAGATTGTAGGTCAAGCAAATTGCAGAAGGTTAATGAGGCTGGAATATGTTCATATCAAGTCTCCTCATTTCCATGCACCTACCTTGGAGGTTGATGGAGAGGCCAAGGCTCAAGCCAGTAAGATCCTCATACATGTAAGGCTCAAGTGGTGGTCACCTCACACATCTCGTAGAAGAGCCCTTGCCCAGCTTCAAGGAAGGTGGTGAGGCACATTTCTCTATCCTCAGATCACACTTAGCAGCCTGTATAATTTATTTAAAAGGAAGACGTGTTTATTGAGTTTCAGCCACAACGTGTGGTCCTGCTGCTCAGAATCTATGTTTTGAGGGGTGCTACCTTTGACTGCCCCTCCTTCCCCATTCTCCACTATCTCTGGAACACAGGATATCCTATCAACCTACATTGGGAGAACTTATCTGTTCTTTGACTGCTCCTTCAGGCCCTGGGGCTTATGCCAACTTACTGGTTTGTACCAATTCATGTGTTTTGTTTGCCCTCATTTGCTTTGGAACTCCTGATGTGGCCTGTGCTTTCTGCTGGCCCATTTCAGTGCCACTGAAAGCTAGACTCAGTACCCAGCTGCAGCTACTGGCCCTGCCCACTCTGACATGTCCATACTCCTTTTCTTCTTGATTACCTGCCACAAGATAAATACCATTTGCCAGGTTCCCCTAATCAAACGACTTCTGTATCTGGCCATTCCAGATCTATCTGGCCAGTGCCTACCACGACTTAGTACTGACAGCAAAGATAAAGAATATTGATTGCATGTGACTATAAACTCTGTTCCCAACCCCCTTTAATGGTTCTTCATTGAATTCTGTAAAGCACACGAGGAGTGAAAAGATCAGTATTTTATATTACAGGTGGGGTGGTGAAAGTAATATATATTGGGTACTTGCTGAGGAATAGACATTTTGTCTTTCTTAGAGCCAGAAAATGCTTCTTGGGGATGAGAAAAGAAAAATTGAGCATATACAACAGTAAAAACTAGATATGATAAAAATTACTTTAAGAACAAAGTATGAGAGCATATCATCATTTTGAAAAAGCACTGGGCACAAGAATGTGAAATATGAAAATAGTCAAGGGACATATAAAGAGTATTTCAATATTAAAAAATAATGCTGCAGAGGAAAGTTTAGAAATCTCAGATTCAGAGACTGGAAAGTTCACCCTTTAACACAATGAAGACAATGATCATGTCTATTGTGTTTATTACCCTGTCTTCCATTTGACTTGGTTTTTAAGGAAATGGTAGAAACCCAAAATACTTTTAAAATGAACCCACAAATGAATGAATGAAATAATTTCTTGGATAGCAAACTGAACTGCATTATATAGCTGAAATATGTACAGTGACATTGGTGTATCAGCTAATTTTGTCCAAAAAAAAAAAAAACAAACCAAAAAACAAAAAACCTGTGTGTCTGCATCCAAAATAAATGTGGTTTTAGAAAGCAATAAATTTTATTTTGCTAGTTGATATTATCCCAATAAAGATTAAGATCTTAGTCATCTATCCACCTGTTTTCTTTTTAAAAATATAAGAAATGTTACCACTTCTGAGTGCATTAATTTACCATGCAATTTCTTAGCATGGTTATTTTTTACATTATTTAGAGAAAATGTGTCTTCCTGCTAGAAATATTTGCATTGTATGTATAGAGTTACTTATTGCTTGGATAATGCCCTATTAATTTCAATGGATTCCTTTTGACATAAAAATGGATTTGCACTGAAGGGCAAACACTACCTCCATATGTATCCAGGCTGCATTACAATTGAATTCATCACATTATACATTTATAGGTGTCTACCCCTGTTACACTGCTGAAATGGTCTGCCATAAAAAATGGCCATGTGAAAGCTGGTTTAAATTTCATGCATTTTTACTTGCAAAGTATCTGGTTAGATGAACAGAAGCCTCCAAGATGAAATCCTTTCCAACATGAATATGCTAACATGACTCTCAGGAAGCAACACCTCAGCACTTCATCCAGTGCCTTTTCTTTAGATTCCAATGACAGATTTGTTTCAGGGTCAGCATGTTGGAAAGCGCGAAGAATTTATTTTTTCAAGCTCACAGTGGTACATCAAGAGAGGAAAATGTAATCTCTTTCTTGTTTGCTTTGGCACCATTGATGTTAGTAAGTGAAAGCCCCTATGTGATCTTCAAAAGCCCAGTTTAGCATTTGGGACCTATTAGGTTATATCGTTAGAAATACTTGTTTAGTATATCAATTTAAATTTCTTAGACAATTAAAGTGTCTTTCTTTTTCTCATTTGGCCTGAAAAAAAAAATGTCTATGAAGCTGACTTCAGGTTTGGAGGCCAAACATGTTCCTCAGGGACAATGGAAACCAGACTTATTAATAATAGAAGTCTTCCTGTTCAGGGCGCTTCTAAAAGTGAGGGTCAAGGGTTTAGGAGAACACTAATTTTGTGTGATTTTTATCAAGTTTCCTTATTTTTCCATGAGTTAGAAATCTCAAATGGAGCTAAGTGTATTATGGAAAGTAACAGTATACTGGTAGGAGAAAACAAAAATCAGTAGGTGTCTTCTATGACTTCAGCAAACTAAAGGGAAAAGTGTTAATCATTAGTGTAAGTGTTAGTGTTTTGGGATTTTACTTCTGTCATAATAAAAGCAAAATAGAACAGAAACTGATAAGATTAACACCAGATTTAAATCAAAACCTATAGGTTTACACTCCAGTTCTGTCTTTCCTAATTGCATGACCTCAAAAAAGCCATTGGCTTCTGCAGTATCAGTTGTTTTACATGTATAATGGGGATAAAAGTACCACTTTGCATCTTTATACAGGGTGGGTATCCCTAATCTAAAAATCCCAAATCTGAAATGCTCCCATGAGCGTTTCATTTGTCATTGCTCAAAAAGTTTTGGGTTTTGGAGCATTTCAGATTTCAAATTAGGAATGTTCAACCAATAAACATATAATGCAAATATTCCAAATAAAAAAATATGAAATCTAAAACACTTCTTGTCCCAAGCATTTTGGGACCAATTAAATAAGATATTGTATGTTATAAGCTTTGGAAATTTTAAATGAATGGTATTTGTTATTATATATTAAACTCACATTATACTTGCTTTTACTAGCTTGTCTTGTCCCTTTTAATTCTTTTAGGTTTGGGTGTTTCTTTGTACTTTTGATTTCAGGAATTTAAATATTTCAGTGTTTAATTCTTCATGCCTTAAAGACTACAGGTTCTTTAGGCATGGCCTGTGAATTCTGAGTCTCATCTTTTCATGGTCAAATTAATACAAGGTGGCTTTATCATGATGTACTAATGGAATATGAATGAGTATGAATGAGGCACAGTGTATAAGGGTATCAGCTCCCTCATGTGAATACATGTAGGTCTGTTACATATAGGGGACATAGTGAATTGTGAGATGCTGAAGGTCTGGGTGTTCCATTTCTTTTTCTTATTTCTTCCCTTCTATCAAAAAAGTTATTAAATACCCAAGATATATAAGTAATACATATTAAGGCAGATCAAATTGGCTTATTGTAAATTTTAAAATATAGGGCCCATACTATTCTTTTGTCCTCCAATATGTTAAAAACACATATTTAGTAAAACTGTATTATAACACTCAAATAAGTCCGAATTTTTTTTAAAAAGCCTTTTCAGAGAAGTTAATGGGTCAAAGACAAGGTGGAAAATTAACGGTACCTTGAGTTACAAAGGACTTGAATTCTTTCTGTAGCTGGGAGTTTGAAAACTATTAATCACGTTATAACTTAAAAAGATATAAACGTGTACCAAGCAGAAAGAATTCTGTTCAGGTCTGCTGGCTCAAATACAATGGGCTGAATAGCAAAGTCCTGAGATTTCTTAGATGCATAATGTTCTTACAAATGGTCCATGCTATGCTAATAAAACTATTGTGACTAGGAGCTTTTGCAGTAGAAACTGACAGATGAGGCAGAGTTAAGTACTTTTTCAGACAAGCTACTACAGTAAATCATTAAGGCACACAAACAATCATCCTTCATCAGTGTGCAATTTGTTTCATAGCAATTGCAAATCGAAAACAATGTAAACAAACAAATCGACAACTAATGAACATCCCCCACCGCTTACTGTAAATAGATCTACAACTTTAGAAGAACACTTTATCCAACACATTGTCAACTCATTGTAAACACATCTACAACTCATAAACAACTCATTACCCAGTATGTTGTCACCTCATTGCAATTAAAGTTGAATGCTAACTGTACTGTATGTTCCTGCTCTGAATCAGATTATACCCAAGGAAGAAACTGCTAAGGAGAGCCAGTTCAGGAATGAGAAGCCTTTTATTTTACTTCTTCCTCACATCAGTTTGACTTCTTAAATTATTTGCCAAGGTTTACATAGAAATTAAACTGCATTTTTACCCTTTCCTCAGGTAGCCCACATTTTCCATTTGCATAGAGAAGGCAGTGGTTTCTCAGCACAAGTTTCTTTCATTGAGGAAAAGTAAATGTGTAAAGTATTCCCCAAGCAGTAGTAAAACTCACAGCTTTTACTGTAATTGCTTTGTGTGAACTGCATTTGGCATCCTTACCTGGTATATAATCTTTTGGTTAGGGCCAGTGTTTTTTACAGTCTACAGGATGATTATTTTGGGAAAGCAAACACGAACTTATGCTTGTCACCACAATTTTCCCTTAACGTTAACTTTACCTAAGGATTTAAGAGGGCTTATTCGCCATTCTGATTTACATAATCCTTATATCACGCAGGAAGTATTGCCAGATTATATGGGTGTGCCTATGTATAACATACATGCAAATACATGTACAACACATAAATAGATTTGCCAGCAGTTTGACACATTAGAAGGGTAGATTTATGAGATGAGGGTATACTTTTATAGTTTTTCAGGGTTTTTTTTTTTTTTTTTTTTTTTTCTGATTCAGACTAAGTTTCAACTGTCTTGGTTAATCTGTAGAAGAAAAGGATTGGAATTGGAATTCTACTAAATAAAAATGATTTACAAGCTCAGTATGTAATCCTATGTAAACAATTATATGTATGATTTAACATGTTTATAAGCATTACATTCACACCGGTCAACACAAAAGGACTCTGAGGGAGTAGAACAAGCTATGATTCAGAGGTTTGAGTTCTCTGTCTGGCTTTGCTTCTAAGAAAGAAGATCGTTTTCAAAGTTGTATTCTAAAATGTCAGTCTTAGATTCCCCCCTGGAAGATTAGAAATATTACCTCTAAAGTTTTGTCCAACTCTGTTTTATTCTGAGTATTTTAAATATCTATAGCAGAGGTCCCCAACTCCTGCGCCTCAGACTGGTACTGGTCCACAGCCTGTTAGGAACCAGGCTGCACAGCAGGAGGCGAGAGCCACCGGGAGAGCATTGTGGTCTAAGCTCCGCCTCCTGTCAGACTAGCACCGCATTTAGATTCTCATAGGAGCACGAACCCTATTATGAACTGCACAAGCGAGGGATCTAGGTTGCATGTGTTTGAAATGCTTGTTCCCCGGTGCTGTAAAGAAATAGCACTTGAACATAAATTTAATATATTTAGCAAGACTATTTTTATTTCTTGTAGAAAGGGTATACTTGTCAACAGTTTTGTTATGAGAGTATACTGAACAAAGGAGACAGGGTTATTTATATCCTGACGTGGATACCCTACTTCTGTGTCCAGTTTTTATTGGCTGGAACAGGACTCTACGTTTTGTATGTGTCTGGATTGGCTAGTAATTTAGAACTTTTTAAATGAGGCAAAGGCAAAGGAGAACAAAGGAAGGAGGAAGGAGCTTGTGGAATGTTGAGAAAGGTAAAAATGCCTCTAAATAAGGAAGAGCAACAGGCTATGACTTAATGTTTGTTTGGACTAGTATAAGTATGTTAGAGCAAATATTTAGGCTAAATTATGGGAGTAAAGAACATAAAGTATATTGATTTTTTTCTTATGGCTAGTAGATATTTAAGAATGTTGGCCAGGCGAGGTGGCTCACGCCTGTAATCCAGCACTTTGGGAGGCCGAGGTGAGTGGATCACTTGAGGTCAGTAGTTTGACACCAGCATGGCCAACGTGGGGAAACCCTGCCTCTACTAAAAATATAAAAATTAGCTGGGCGTGGTGGCAGGCACCCATAGTCCCAGCTACTCGTGAGGCTGAGGCAAGAGAATCGCTTGAACCTGGGAGGCAGAGGTTGCAGTGAACTGAGATCATGCCATTGCACTTCAGCCTGGGTAACAAGAGCAAAACTCCGTCTCAAAAAACAAAACAAAACAAAGAATGTTAGCACAGGTCTTTGAATAAATTTTGTTTTTAAGAGAAGTTACTATTTATTCCTAATTAGACAGGGAGGAAAGTCTCTTTGAAGAGGAACCTCTACTTTACTTTTCACAAGTGCTCCTTATAAGAATCTAATGCCTGATGATCTGAGGTTGAGGTGGACCAGTTTCATCCCCCAACCATCGACCCCCTCCTCCCCCATTCATGGAAAAATTGTCTTCCATGAAACCAGTCCCTGGTGCCCCAAAATGTTGGGGACTGCTAATCTATAATATAGCTAGCACTGGGGTGCTTTGGATAATATATAAGATGAAATGTTTTTTATCTTATGAAATCATGGGATGCATCAGGCCTTTAGAGCTAGGTAATTAAATCTGAATACATTTCTGTCACTTGCTAGCTGTGTAACATGTCCTCTCTGACCCTTAGTTTCTGTAGCTGTAAAATGAGATTGTAGGATTATTGTGAGGATTAAAACACCTGTTAAGTATTTAGTGCAATGCCCAGTGATGAACAAGTATTCAATAAATAATAGTGATTATATTGATAATGATGATGACAGATGACAATGATAATGATGGGGATAGCCAAACTAACTTACTGTCTTAGAGGGAAAACCCAGACCAATAATCCATTCATTCATTCAATCAATCCAGTATCCTCTTCTATTATCCTCTTGGCCATTATAGATAGGTCATGATGTTCTATGTCATTCACATTAATGTTTTCTTAGGAAAATACTTTTTGGGTGAGCCATGAATATTCTGTTATTCTTCTGTGACATATTCTATGATGAAAGTACTCTAAGTAGTGGTGCAATATTGAAGTATGGTCTCTAAATTTAAACAGTATTAAAAATATAGTTTTTACTGCAAAAGAGACTTTCGAAAATTTTCTTATATATATCACTCTCATACTTTATATTCAGTCAATATATTTATATTTATATTTATAATATTTATATATATATATTTATATTCAGTCAATATACTGAATTACTAAAAAGAGTGACAGCTTATTCTAGTATAAAGCTCAAAGAATACCGCTCTTTCTTTTAAGGTATAGGGAAATGGTTTCTCTCTTCTTCTCCTCCAAAAAGGATCTCATTTACTTCCCCCTCTTTTCTTCTTCTAATATCAGAAATGGAATCTTTGACATTTTTCATAGATTTATCCTTCTATTTCCATAGGCTGAAAAATCTAAATATTATTTAGAGAGAGAAATATGTTAGAATTAAGACAATTAGGGCAGCATTTGTGAGATAGAGAGTTGTAGGGAATGAGGTCAAGGACTTAGGGGAGCTGGGTCATGTAGGATCTTTCAGGTTAATGTCAAGACTTTGTGCTTTGAGATGAGATTCTTCTGTGGCTCTGTGCTGAATAGACTGTAGTGGTGGTTGGGGTGGGTGGGGAGGGCAGTAGGGAGTGGTGCTGGGACAATAGTAGAAGCAGAGAGAGCAGCCAAAAGCTTCTTGTAATAATCAAAGCAAGAGATAGTGGAGGCTTAGACCAGTGTAGTGGTGTAGTGGTGGTGGAGTGGTGAAAGGTGGGTGGGTGATTTTTGAAGAACTAGGACTCAGAACTTGATGATGAATTGGATGGTGTGGGAAACGAAAGATGAAAACAGAAAATTAAGTGTCCTACTGAACTGGACTTACTTGACCAGTTAGCTAGTCAGTTCATCTGTCTCACCCTCAGTTCCCTCACAGAGTTCTTATGAAGATTAAATGAGATAGATGGCACATAATTACCCCTCAACAAATTTTAGCTTTTATCTCTTCATCCGTCTTTTGCAGTATCAAACATTCCAGAAATAGTATTCTGTTCGCTGAGATCGTGACACAGATCATTTTATTATTGCTCTCAGTCAATGATAGATAGACAAGATGCCACAAAATAAATTCTAGGACAGATAAACGATCATGTTATGTCATAAAAAACTAAAATGTATTAGATATTCCAAAGCAGATAAATTTAAAATCCACTTTTCTTAACCAAAATTGGTGGACTGCTGGCAGTAACGGTTACAGCCTTACAGGCCTGAGCCAGTAAAGAGGCTTCCCAGTGCAGCCAGTCACGTGCTCATGGCAGCAACTTCCCTGAGACCTGGAGCCATCTGGAAAACTTGGGCCTGGCTTCAAAATGGCTGCCAGCTTCCTCTGAAGCCATATGCAAGGCAAATGTCTTACTTCCTTGGGACATTCTGACCTAATCAAGTGCTCAATTGTTTGTTTGTTTTCGAAGATTCTATCCAATTTCAAATATTTCTATCCAGCTACCTTTGGGTAAAGCAAACTAGCTTGAGATATTTATTCTCAGGTTGCCTGGTGCTCAGCTCAGTCATTGAAGAGAAAGTGCTCACTGAAATGTGCTTTCTAGGAGGGTCAAACTCTTGTGATCACAAATTGCATTTCTAGCTCTCATGAATGAAATGTTCATGAAAGTAAACAGGAGAGAGAATGGAAAACACAGTAACATGATAATAGCCAGTGTTTACTGAGCATTCTCTATGTATCCTTCACTGTTCCAAGTATTTAACATTTAATAGCTCACGTGCACAATACCCTTGTTAAATATGTACTATCCTGATGATGTCCATTTCCATAAGTTAAACTAAGGCATACACAGGCTAATTTTTTTTTTTCAAGCACAGCTAAGTGGTCAAGCCAGGATTTGAACCCAGGTGTCTAGCCTGAGGCTGCACTTTAAAGCATTGCTCAATTCTGCTCCTATCATCATGTTCAGAAAAATAAATCAAGGAACATATCAACTCATACTGAAGCATTAAAAACATTTCTCTGCATTAGGAGTGGCATCTCATTAATACTAATATAAAGAGTGTAGGTGAGCTGAAAGGCAAATGAAGGTCTGAAAGCCTATTTACACTCCAGGCCTATGGGTGGTAATCTCTACCATTTAAATGATCTAAATCCCTAATGCTGTAGTATAAACCATGTTGTTTTAGAGTTCTCTGAAACCATCTTTAAGTCAGCTGTTCTCTCCATTGCCAGTCAGGTTAGAGCTTCTGGGTGGCCTTCTAAGAAAAATTCAACCAGAATAGACTGAAGAGTTCATGAAATAAAAAGACAAGATGACAAGATCTCAGCAGGAAAGTAATATTATACCCTCCATGTGAAAATTTCCACACACAAAAAAATGTTCATTCTTACCTCTCAACTGTTTCTCCCTTCCTGTATCCATTCTGTCTTTGTCTTATACACCTAGATGCCTCTTGAAGCCTATTGAATTTCCAGATGAAAATATGTGCTTCAAATGTGCTAATATCTTTCATGTGTGTAAAACAGACATAAGCACATTATACTATAGGCAATAGGCATTTAAGACACATAGTTGCTAAGATTTGAGTCCTATGAACTTTATTCAAACAGGATGCTGTATAAAATATTGCACAATGTCATATCTGCTCTAAAGTAAAGGGGGGATTAGTAATGATTTAGACCCTAAAAGGAAGCAAAACTTGTGATCCTCTATAAAAATGAACATAAATGATTTTAACAAAGTTTCTGTTTTATTTTTTCTTTATGGTTTACTTTTTATTTTAAGATTGAAGCTTCTTAGTAATATGCATTCTTTCAGTGAATTACATTACTTATAAAAATCTACAGCTTACCTGTGGTTTGAAGTTTACAACATTATTGGTATTTAATCTCATATTCATTTCTGGAAGCAATGGAAAAGGAAACTTCATAAATCCAAGCAAACATTGCATTGGCAATATGGAGCTTGCCAAAGCCAATGAAAGTTCAGGCTATACATTGTACTTAAAACAAATGAATTCTGCCAACCTCCACACCATCTGGTTATTTTTTTTCACTTTTCCATAACTCATCCTGTTCTCTCCTTCTGTACTTTTCTTATCCTTCTGCTTCTTTTAAGTCTCATCCTAATTTGCCCATTTTGTCACCCAACTGAGACAATCTCAGACCTTTTCTCTAAGTCTTGGCTGACTTTATGTTAATTCCAGATAACTAGCTATGGCTGAAACATGAAGATAGATCAATTTTATATGCAAATCTGTTGAACAAATGGAGATACTTTTAAAAAACACTTAATCTTTGTTTAAATATATTCTGTTTTCTTTTGTCTTCCTACATAAATAAGATCATACCTATTGGCCTCCTTCTATCCCTTATCCCCCAAACTAAAAAATCTCTCAAATTATTAAGCAAAGAAACATTCTTTGCTGGGCACTATGCTTTAGTATCTACCCACAGTGTTTTGTCTGCTCTGCAGAAAATTTCAGAAATACAAAATTGTCTGGGCAAGGTTCCTCACATCTGTAATCCTAATGCTTTGGGAGGCTAAGGTGGGAAGATTTTAAGAGGTCGAGACTAGCCTAGGCAACAGAGTGAGACCCTGTCTCCACAAAAATAAATAAATAAAAAATGCAAAAAACACAGAAGAAAAAAAAGTCATTGATATAAATTTCCATTGAAAACACAAAATGTTCCAATTGTTGGACACTTAGACTTTTTTCTATAAACAGTAGTGAAAATTCTTAAACATAAGTAGTTGTTGATTGTGACTAAAAAATGTATTTTCAACTATTTCTCATCAAATTTCTGTAACCCAGGAATTTCTCAGGAGGTAGCTTAACAAACATTCAGATCTCTTAGACTTTATCTCCTCTCTTAGAGTCTTCCTACCTACAACATCTAAAGAAGCTACATTTTAAAGCAACATATTACAGCAAGTTCTGTATTATAAAATATGTTTATTAAAATAATGGTTTTAACTTTTCAAATCTATTTATTAAATTTACACAAAAGGGACTACTAATGGAGCATTTTGTCAATAAATGCCTTATGAACTTCAGTCTCATAGATAATGTCTATGAGATTTCTCATAGGAAAATGCTAGCAGTTATAATAGTCTACTTTAGTTACCATAAATGTTGAAAATGCATATCTAACATGTATAATTTACCTTATAAAAATAAATATGTGTTAATTTGGTTTGTCCTTTTTAATACATTTCTCAAGTCATCATATACAGTTTTGGAAATATTTATTTTATTTTTAATTTTCACAAAAAGTTTGGCAACATACAAAAGAAATGACACCTTAACAAAAATTTCTAAACCATGAGGGAATAAAAACTCTGAGGGAGATGTTTCAGCTGTCAGATTTGTGACCCCTGTTTGCAGTGAGTGATGGATTAGGAACGAAAGGGTTAAGCTGTGCACACTGGTATATGATAGTGAGGAAGTAGGTTCAGGACGCCAAGGTTCACGTAGGTCAAGGCCTAGTGGAGTCAAAGTTCATGGATATCAAGAATTCAGAAAGCAGGGAACCTGGAGAAACATGCCCTGGAGAATTTCAAGGAAGTGAGATCTAAGAACCCTGCTTGGAGCTAGGGGCTCGGCTATTGTACCAGCCCTCACCCAGAACAGAGTCCAACATTGTAACCCTGAATCAGTCTCTTGGATGGTGCTTACTATCATTGAAAAGGTTGAAACTGGCCATAAGATAAAAGGTGAAGTGCTCTTTCCTAAAACTCCCATGACCTAGTCAATCCGAGCCATTAGGGCACAAGATTCAGAAGGCTGTAATAGAACATTAAAGCAAATGGAACAATCCCAGACTGGCTTATCAGGAGGGCTTGGAAACAGATTAGACCAGAGGTAAGCGAGCACACTAGGCCTTGGCCTGCCTGAACCTTGACCTCCTGGTTGTGCCCCATTAGTACACACATGCCATAAAACAATCAACAACAGAATGTATCAGAATTGGGCCCTTAAACCAAAATAAAGATGTGTGAGAGATGTGTGAGCATCATAGAAAAACACAGGCCCAGAGGCAGAGCAGCCAGACTACAGTCCTACCCCTGCATGGATTAAATGTGGCATTCATTCATTGATCAACCTCTTAGAATCTGATTTTCTCTCATATAAAATAGTAATAATAAGTAAGAGTACTAATTCCTTATAGGTTCTATCAGGTATGAAAGGCAATCTAAAAAAACAGTAAGACATATCAAATATGAATAATAAGTAGAAGGCATTATAACTATTACTTAAAATTCTAGGCTAGAAATAGAAAGTAAAGAGAAGAAGGCTTGAGTTTCTTAAATAACCACCAAAATCCAGTGATATTTCTCCCTCCACTACACTTCAGTGTGTCCATCCAACCAGCTGCCCCCAAAAGCCTGATATTTGTTATTCCATTCTGAAGCTCTTAAAAACCTGGTGACATTAGGATTCTTTTTTGTCTAAGGTCAAAGTTATTAAAATTGCATAGGTGAAATCTTGTAGTAATCAAGATACCATTTACTGAGAACCTGCTTAATTACCATCATTGTGTTAGGTGAACTTCACATACTGGTTCTCATTTTATATTCATGAAACTCTATGAGGTAGATATTATTTATTTTTTACAAATAAGCAACTGAAGTTGAGTATGATAATGGGAATTTTGTTGATTTTGTTCAATAATGCATCCCCCAGCATTAAAACAATGCCAAGCATATAATAAACATCCAACACATACTGTTGAATAAATAAATGAACACCTTTATACATGATCACATAACTGGCAAGAGATGGCATAGGAAACTGACAGGCTGTGGAATATGCATATTAAGTGTTCATTTGAGTGCTTGCTTAATCACAACATTTACATATATACTTTGCCTTTCTCTTTTTCAGATGTATGGATTCTCTTTTGATTCTGAGTTTTCAGAAAAAAGCACTTGTTTCTGAAATTTCTGGGCAGACTTAGGAGAAATTTACTGATTTTTCACTAGTCAGTCATTGGTTCTTTATTCTCTGCCTACATTTATCAAGAGCTCACCAACTTGAGGTGCCTGTGGGTCCTTCTTATGATGTTATGAAATAGGCTGACTATGATATGAATATGGATTAGAGATCAGAAAAGAGGTCAGGAATAAGGTTGCATATTGTGGAGCTCTCTACACATAGAGCGCGTTCAGCAAATATATTTGTGGAATCAGCTGGTTCACTAAGCCACTGAAATGGATCTGTTCATTGAAGAATGACTTGTAGAGTGAGAAGAAAAGAAGAAATAAACACGGATGGAGCAGCCTATAAAAGGTGAGCAGAGAAGTAGTTCACAAGACACATGGAGAAGTAACTGGAAATGTGGGAGAAGAGCTGAGAAAAAGTGGCAACATGGCCATGAAAGCCAATGGGAGTACAGTCTTCAGGAAGAACTGAGTGATTAATTTTGTCTAATTCAATTACAATCAGATAGGATAATTAAAAAGTCTCCATTGTATTTATCAGGGTGGCAGGGCAGTGATTTTTTTTTTTTTTTTTTTTTTTGATTACTGGTATGAGAAATCATAGTGTAATGTGTTTCAGGAAAAATTAGGTGGTAAGGTATGAGCAGTGATAGACACTATCCTTTCAAATACATTAACTGTGAAGATAGTGGAGTGGTTGTGCAATAGATGGATTTTTAATATTTGAAAGACATGAAGACATCGATATGGTGAAGAGGTTGAAGCTGAAGATAAATCCAATCTGGACTCTGATAGGAGCCTTTGAGGGAACTAAGGAGGAGGATAGGGCTAGGCTTGGAATGTGCAGGGTAGTTAGCCATCTGTGCCTTGAGGAAGAGGATGCAGTCTTCTTACATCAAGTTAAAAGAGGTGAAGGGAACAGGATGTCTGTAAATTTCACAGAATTTTTTCACATATTTTTTGCAAAGAGGTTGTGGAGCATGGGCCTGAGGAAAGTAGTGGAAACTTGAGATAGTTGTAAAGAAAAAAGAAGATTGAGCTGGCAGGCAGTGTTGAGAACCTAATAAAGTCAATTCTCAATTTTTTTGTAAATTTTTTTTCTATTTGGAAACAATTTCAAAATATTCCATCACAGATTAATTTCTTGTAGCTGTAAGGTGGCCAACCATAGCAGAAGATCAAATGTCCTATAATGGAATGTTTTGTTGGAAGGAGGACTTCGTTTCTAGTAAATTGTTCAGCTAACTCCTGTACAACATTGGGTGAAATGCAGTTCCTTTGATAAATAGGAGTGAAATATTTGTTTTGATCAGTGGCAATTGCAATAGTAGTGAAATTCCAGAATACCACAAGTCAAAGGCTCACAATATTTTTCCAAATTGCAGCAAATATACAAGGGTATTGGAGAGGAATATTTTATAAAGTGTATTTTAAATATATATACATGGATATTGTAAATACTCTCAAAAACTTTAGTCTCTTGGAAAAAAAATGTCAAAATCAGTTTATTTAACCATGTTAAAACTCTGTATACCACTTCAAAAATCAGACCCTAAATTAGTGATTTTTGGGGGGGGGGGGGCCAGTTTTGATTAGAGATCAGCTAGAAGTTTTTGGCTATGGCAGATGTCATGAATAAACTACTAATTTGGGTTAGGGAAAACTTGATATATTTCAGACTTGATATATTCTAAACATTACTGATATAGTTTAGATTTCACAGCATCTATTCAGCTCATCAAAGTTCTTTATTCAGCAGATCCTGGAGAGTTCTCACCTGGCCATTAACATGCCCAGGTGGGTCCCTATCTCATAGCAGAGATTTACTTTCAAGAGGATGAAATCCTTTCAACTATTTAATAATACCTTATGTGACATATTTTTAAAAAAACATTAAAAATGTCATTCAGAATCCTTCCTTATTCTTAATTCCACTTGGAGGGAAAAAGAAACTTTTTAAAGAAATGTTTTTCAGAATTATTCCTAATGCCACTTGATGGGAAAGGGGAATTAAATGAAGCCATAGTGGAAGAGTTGATATGAAATGTCTTAACACAGTATTCTCACTTTTAGTGTCAAGCATTCTGTTTAATATTGTTACCTATCAACCAGCCATTCATCACTCACCAAGTCATAAAACATTTATTTTGAGTAAGACACAGTACAGGGTTCTGCACTCAGATAGTTTCTACCCTCAAAGTGTTCACAGTTAAGAAGAGTAAAACAACATGTAAGCAGCAAAAATGACGACTAACCGATTAGTGCAAATATGGATGCATCAAGTACAGAAATAGCACCAAGGAGGGAATGATTTTCTCCACTGGAGGGTCAGAAAGGCATTTCAGAGAAGATAACCTCTGAATTGGCATTGGAAGTATGAATTTTAGTTCACTGTATAAAATCAAATGAGGCCTTCCTGTTTTACAGACAATTACCATAGCAGAGAATGGAGATCACTAGGATATAATGCGAACATCAAAATCTAACATTCTCCAAGTTTCCCCAACTCACTCTTTTGATCATTCCTGTATTTTGTGCTTCTGTTGTACTCAAAAATAGGGGCTTATTTGTACGTTCATTTTTAATTGTCCTCAAATTACTTTCAGTTTTCCTTGCTAAAATAGAATTTCTTATTGACTCTGTCTCAAACTAAGAACTATTTTGTGCACAATGACCTTAAATGCAATTTGAATGAAATTCCGTTCATAATAACCTGTATCATTTTGTCACTGAAATGAAAAATGGTACACGGATGAGATTCAAACATGGTGCCTTAGTAGAGCCAAATTTCTGTTGTACGTGTTTTCTACATGAAAAGATCCAGAACAAAAGGACTCATTATCAGATTACAGTCTCAAATAGAAACAGTTGGGAAATTTAAAGCACTAAAATAAGACAATAAAGAGGAAAGCCTACATGTTGGACTGCACAGATTTCTTGGAACAGATAACATGTTTAAGGTTATTTAACTGACTTATTTTGATATTTAAAATATTTACAGTACCTATTTATGCCTTTAAATAATCTTCTCTTTATCAAAAAAGATCTATTTTAGATGTTACTCCATTTTCTGGCCCTAACCTTTGCTTTAACTATTTTTTTTTTTTTTCATTTAAAGCACACATTGCTGTCTTCGTGCACAGTTATCCCAGACACTTTTTGAATAAAAATTCTTCAAGAGGAAATCCTGGCTTCATTACAATTCTCTTTTTAATCTGTTAAAATCCATCCAAATTTGCTTTCTCTAATTGCATAGGAGATTTAGAGAAACGTCCAAGAATCTCCAGGACTTGTAACCTTTTTTTTCCTTCACTTGTTTCCAAACTGTGTCTGTGTTGTCAGACAAAATATTGATATAGCTTGCTTAGCTAGATTTAGTAGAATCTAGGACAGTGATTTATAGAGTAGAGGCAAATCCATGCTAAACCTCAAGGTCTGGAAGTTTAAGGTTTATGTTGATATCTATTTGGATTGGTATTTCCTCTACTTGCTTACAAAAGTAAAATGATGTGTGAATAGGTAACTAAGAAACACAAAGCATAATGTTTAACATTACTATGCTTGCCACTTGCATATTAGAAGGTGTGTTAGTACTTTAAGGATTCTCGAAGTGAAAACATGTCAACGCAATAAAGAAGGGCAGAGTAGTGCTGAGAGTACACTGAAGAATGAACAACATCTTTTTAGACTGAGAGGGACAGAAAGCAAGCTGGAGGCAGATGAATTTCATATTAGACTAAAAAAGGAAGTTTATAGCACATCTGGAATCTGAGCTCATGTATATGTATGTATACACACACGCAGATGGAGCTGACAGCATACATGGCACAGACATGTGTGTGTATGTATATACGTGCACACAACATAAGCACACGTGTAGAGTATGTGTGTTTCTAAATATATACATACACTATTATCATTGTCCTTGGGGTATCAGCTTGTCAATCCAACTACTGAGAAACAGGCCGGATTGGCCTTTTGCCTCAAGCAGGATGTCCCGAGGTAGGCTTTTGCGTGTGGCAGGCAGCCAGTACAATACATCAGCACAGCTGGATTAGGAGGATAACACCAACAAGGCCAGACCAGGAATAGGAATAAATCCTGATGGTAGAATTGTGTAGGGGATTTTAGAGATTGCTTATCTTTTTTTAAAATCCCAAAGTACTATTTCCACAGCCAAAACGGAAGGAAACAGTTGTCATTCAGAAAAGGGTGAAGAAAAGGACAGTGGGGCGCTGGAACTAGGACATGACCTTCTATGAAGTTGAGACTCCAGCCAGCAGTTACAGACTTGGGAATACTGCAAGACAGAGTTCAAAGGTGTCCAAGAAAGGCCTTAAGTGTTTGGATCCTGGATTCAAGTTTCCTGGCCCTATTTACTGAGCTTTTCCCCAGGAAGTTAAGGATTTAAAAATAGCTCCAGTGTGGGGTCCAGGTTTACACAGTGTGTTGATATCTTCACATATAAGCTAAGAGCATCTACCTTAAATGAATAGAACTTGTTTCATCCTGTAGATCCTGACATTTAATCTTTGAGTTTTTAACTGATTCTCAAGAATCTGCTTAAATCAGATTATTTTCTTCAGGAAGAATTGGAGTTTAGTTTGCCAGTATCTACTTTGGTTACTATTTTAACACTTTAAAAATCTCAGAATGATTTTTAAATAATAAGCTCATCACAATACAAGAACATTTTGCTTATTAGCATAACCTTTTACCAACCACATCTACTCCCCTTATAAAAATATAAGAATTCAGTATTTGCACTTGCTGGCCATCTGTTTTCTCTCTGAACATTACTTTTAAGTCCCTTTCTTTGGGTTGTTATTAAGATATTTTAAATCATGATGTTCTTGCACAGCATGTCAGATAGAAATAATGATAATAAAATAAGTGTGTAGAGCAATTTACTTAGAAACAGGAGAGAGCAAAAAGAAAATTAGCGAATGTTTAATTCTAGGCAGAGGGCCGAACTATCCCAAACCCCCCTCCTCCATCTGCCCTTGCCATATTTTTAAAAACCCACCTTCAAGAAGTATAAATTTCTTTGTCTACAGCAGCAAAGTTTCCATAGAGTAATGTGTAATGCAGGGGTTAAGTTCCAGGCTCTAGAACCAAAGTGACTGAATTCAACCCCTAGCTCTGCCACTTCATGGCTGGGTGACTTTTGGAAGAGTACTTAACTCCTCTGTGCCTTGGATTCCCCATCTGTAAACTGGGGGTGATGTTAGTCTAATGGATGGGTTTGTTGTGAGGCTCACCTTAGTTAATGTGGGGAATGCATTCAGAACTGTGTTTGAAAAGCACTTAGACAGCACATTGTGAGCCTCGAACTGTTGGCTATGATGACTTTTGAAGAATGCCAACAATCATAGTCATCTGATTCATTAGTCTGCCTTCAGTCAATGTTGCACATGAATGTAGTCTTTAAAACCTTTATAGGTGACCACTTCCAGGTGTATTTGTATTCATGAACATGCTATTTCCTAATACATCTGGAAAAAATTTAGCTGCTCATCCTTAACTCCTTATTCAACTCTTCTTAATAGGAGCAAAGGGGATTTCTGTGGAGTCAGCACAGTATCATGTCCCTGGTTTCCCCTGGTTAGTGTATATTTGGACTGTGGCCAAATCCCCACTAAATTTTATATTAATCATGTTCATTGGATTCCGCTGGAAAAGAATGATAAAAGAACTAGGGAGGGAAGCATTTTTATTAGAGCTCAATGTGTATTTTTTTTCCTAAACAATGAACATTTGGGAACTAAGCTTCTATGTTAGCAATATTTGTATCTTAATGTAAAATAATTGCATCAGGAGGCATTTTGGTGTTAGTCCAACTTCAGTGCCTTTTAGAATGTGCTAGTATATAGCTATCCAGATGCATTTTTATTGCACATTCTCATAGCAGGAGGTGCGTGGCAGATGCTTTTACAAGCACAGTTAGGTGCAGAGCTGACCAAAGCTAGAAAACATCACTTAATGGACAGATGAAGACGACTCAAAATTTACAACTGTTTATTCCCCATTACAGTATTTAAATTTTCAACCTTTTTGTTCTCCTAGTCCCTGAAATAATTATGAAAATCTACTTTTAAGTTAGATAAAATGTTCCTTAGTGAGTTCAATTATATAATTTCAGACTTGCTGTGACTATTGACATTTGAAAAACAGATTTTCTAAACTTATTGGGATTTCAGTTTACCACAACCTACTTGAAAAACACATAAAAGAGATTATCTTTAATAATTGAGACTGTTACAGCTTTCCCTTTTATCCTCAAATTGTATGTTTATTCCAATGGTTCTACTAAATTTTGTTTTAATACAGATGTTATCATCCTTAAAGGTCTTTTATTGATTACCATGTTACTTCTCTGTATTAACAATGTGTATAAATTAAAATCTTATATATTTTTATTTGGTATTAGGCTCTACAGTAAAAATACTTTGGACTTGGTTACCATTATTAATTTTATTGGTAAACAAATTATGAAAACAGCAGAAATAAGTTATTAACCTCAATAACAAAAATTATGTACAATCAATTTCATTATTTCATTGGACATGTATTTCTTAATGACATGGATGTGTCTGGCTTCGTTTTTAATTGATTTGTGTGTTTACAGATGAACTTTATTGCCAGAATTAAACAGTTCCATATCAATTATATTTATTTTCTCATTTATCATTATTAGAACTGAAAAATTTTGTTCACACAGAGAGATGGAAATTAAGGTTTCCTAACAGCTTGCCATCTCAATTCTTGGTAGTCCTATGAGTTATGTGCCAAAATATCACATCCTAATATATCATCAAAGATTATTTTTAGTGTTCTACATCTAACAACTTGAATAGATACTCCTTCAGTTTTACCAAAAGAATAGAAATATATACAACCTGTCTTGCAAAAATCATTGTCACCCATTCATTGCCTCGATTTCTGGGAAGTATACCAAGTAGGTTTTACCAAGACCTATCAGATAGCCATTCATTGTTCTTGCTACTCATTCATTTTGAAGCATTTTATTTAGCCCTGATTCACTCAAAAGAAGGTGGGAAAAATAAAAATATTGTTAATTTCAATACACCTGTGAACATATTTTTAAATAAAATCCTTTCATGTTATCACATACTTTGAATATATTTTGCCAAAATTTGGAGCTGAAAATTCAGTTCATTCCATTTTGGGAAAATATTCACCATTTCACCTACATGGTAATGTCGGTTCTCATTGTCTAAAAGCAGTCAATCAAATCAAACTAAATTTTTGGTATAAAAAAAAAGTCTGATGTTATTTTTCAGTTCACAAATATGTGATTACATACCCCTGTGACAGCATCTTACTTATGAATTCTAGTTCTGGGATACATTATGTAGATAAGTCAGTAGTATGTAGGTAGCTAGTTATAAAAACAGATCGGTCATGGAGATTTGCCTTAAATTTGTCACCTTGAAGAAATTAGGCTACCTGACCCTCCCTATTTCTGCAGGCTCTCTCTTTGCTTTGCTTTCAAGGGGCTCTTCAGTGGGAACCATTCATTGCTTGATGATATTTAGCAGAGGAAAAAGGGCAAGATTCTTATAAGAATCCCACTCGTCCTTCTTAACCGATATATGCTTAAGAAAGAGAATGACCTTAAAATTTATGGTGCTTTGATTACAAAGTAGTATAACAGATAACAATATCAAACATTATTCCTTCTTTTGGCATGCTGGAGTTTTTTACACCATAGGGCCAGACAAGTGAATGGGAAATCTTTCTTTTGAAAAGCAGGAGAAGGAGGACAATTACTAAAGAGGAGGCAGAAGAGGAGAATTGAAAGGACACAAAGATAGATGTGTACCCGCCCCCCACCCGCTACACCCTTGTTCTGCTCTTTAATCTTTGCACATACCAGAGATTTCGTAAGTTCTGTGAGTACCTGGTTTTCTGCACGTACCAGAGATTTTGTTTTGCACATACCAGAGATTTTGTAAGTTCTGAGGCAAGGTCACAAGACGTGTTTAAGTAAGATAAACTCTTGCTGCCATAAACCTGCTCTCCCGCCTCAAAGTTTGAACCAAAATATCAGAAATGGCAGGAACCAATCATAGTTAGCCAAATCGCCTTGTTCAAACACTAGCCAATCATATATCTGATTTGTATAATAACTCTATGCCCACTTTTCTTAGACTATATAACATTGTTCGGAGCTGAGTGGGGGAGCTCTCCTGACCGTCTCGTTTCACGAGCGAGGGAGAGTTCCAGGTTCGAACCTGTAATAAAGATCCTTGCTGCTTAGCTTTGACTCTGGACTCTGGTGGTCTTCTTCGGGGAATAAACGGTCTGGGCATAACAAATGGGGGCTCGTCCGGGATTTCCCCCAAGCCCACCAGACCCCCAAGTCAACGGATCTTAATCTGTAGGTAAGCCGGCTTTGTCACTGTCTCTGTCTTTGTCTCTGTCTGTCTCCCTGAAATTTCGCGAAATCCGTAATCTGTAATCTGTATTGGTCTGTTCTGTAAGTGGCACGGTCTTGGCGGACGCGCTAGAAGACAGCCACTCGGGACTGGTGGGAGACGTTCCCCAGTGCCCGTCTGGGGGCCTCCATCCTTGGTTGCCCCGTCTGACTCAGGTCGGAAGTCCGACACGCGCTCGCGAATGCTCATCGTTATTACTGTCTGTCCGTTATTGTTAAGTGTTAAGTGTAAGCCCAAAACGAAACATAAAACCTTTTCTTCCCCCTCCAGGACCGGACCTGTCGGATACTCCCCTCTGCTTCACACTCATTTTCGTCCCCCCTTCTCTTTGTAGGAGCAGTCCAAAGATGGGCAACAACCAGAGCACGCCGCTCTCACTCCTTGTTACCAATTTTAAGGATGTGAAGGCTCGGGGGCGTAACTTAAGCGTAGAACTAAAGAAGGGAAAGCTAGTTACTTTCTGCCGTTCGGAGTGGCCCTCTTTCGGCGTAGGGTGGCCCTCTGAAGGAAATTTCTGTCTCTCTATTATTACTAAGGTAAAAACTAAGATTTTCCTGCCAGGGCAGTCAGGACATCCTGATCAAATTCCTTATATTCTAGTGTGGCAGGATCTTGTGGAAAACCCACCACCCTGGATAACTCCATTCATCCTTGAGCCCTGCAAAGTCCTAGTAACGCGACCTACAAGACAAAAGACTCCCTCTGCTCCCTCGGCCCCTGTGCTGCCGGACAGCCAGGACCCCCTAACGTTAGAACCCACATTTCCCCCACCATATCAGCACCTTATCCCGCAGGACCCAGTCCCCCAGGGTGGTGCTTCCGTAGAGGGAAACCGAGAAGCGGAAGCAGCCGAGAGTGAAAGTAACCTGGGGGGGGGCCGGCCGGCCGAACACGAGGCCGCGTACAGCGGGACCAAGCTTCCCGACTCCCTGACTCCACTGTAGCCCTGCCTCTCAGAGAAATAGGATCGCTCGATGATACCGGGCTCTCCCGTCTCATGTATTGGCCTTTTTCCACCAGTGATTTATACAATTGGAAGTCCCAAAATGCTCGGTTCTCAGATAATCCCAAAGATCTAACCTCGTTGTTAGACAGTGTCATGTTTACTCACCAGCCGACCTGGGATGACTGTCAACAGCTCCTCCGAATCCTGTTCACAACGGAGGAGCGGGAAAGAATCCAAGTTGAGGCCAGAAAACTGGTTCCAGGAGATGACGGCCAGCCAACTGCAAATCCTGACCTCATTAATGCGGCTTTCCCTTTGACCCGGCCCAGATGGGACTACAACACGGCAGAAGGTAGGGGACGACTACTCATTTATCTCCAGACTCTAATGGCGGGTCTCCGGGCTGCAGCTCGCAAGCCCACCAATTTGGCTAAAGTATATTCTGTGTTACAAGGTAAGACAGAAAGCCCCGCTGTGTATTTAGAGAGATTAATGGAAGCCTTCAGACAGTTTACCCCTATGGACCTGGAAGCACCGGAAAATCAGGCAGCGGTAGTAATGTCCTTTGTAAACCAGGCAACACCAGATATTAAAAGAAAACTCCAGAAATTAGAAGGTTTAGAGGTAAAGCAGATTCAGGACCTCCTTCAGATGGCCCAGCGAGTTTATAATAATAGGGATACTCCAGAAGAAAAACAGTTCAAGGCAACCAAAGAAATGACCAAAGTCTTAGTAGCAGCTTTCCCCCAGGCAGGAAATGGCCAAAACAGAAAGCAGAAAAAGCAAGGCCCTACGCAAGGATTAGAAAAAGATCAGTGTGCTTATTGCAAGGAACGTGGCCACTGGATTAAAGACTGCCCAAAGAAACGGAGACCAGCTAACCCTACCTCCGTACTCGTTACCCAGGACTCTGACTAG
The DNA here is from genome assembly GCF_024542745.1 of Macaca thibetana thibetana. Classification (NCBI taxonomy): domain Eukaryota; kingdom Metazoa; phylum Chordata; class Mammalia; order Primates; family Cercopithecidae; genus Macaca; species Macaca thibetana. The sequence goes on along the minus strand of NC_065584.1, from coordinate 120,415,764 downwards.
GGAGGACGGGGTTCGGACCCCCTCCCCGAACCCAGGGTAACTTTGCAAGTGGAGGGGTCCCCAGTTCGCTTCTTGGTCGATACTGGGGCGGAACGCTCAGTCCTAACCAAACCAATTGGAAAAATGTCTAAGAAAACATCCTGGGTGCACGGGGCCACAGGCATCAAAAAATACCCCTGGACAACCCAGAGGACTGTAGACTTAGGAACGGGAAAAGTCTCCCATTCCTTCCTAGTCATCCCAGAGAGCCCCTGCCCTCTACTAGGGAGGGACTTGCTGACAAAGATGGGGGCCCAAATCCACTTTGAGCCAGAAGGGCCCAAGATAACTGATTCCCAAAACAGGCCAATATCTATCCTGACTGTCACCTTAGAAGATGAGTACTGACTCCATCAAGAGCAAAAGCCCCCCGATCAGGAAATTGACTCTTGGCTCCAGCGTTTCCCTGAAGCGTGGGCAGAAACTGGGGGCTTGGGGCTAGCTAAACATCGACCTGCCATATTTGTGGAAGTTAAGCCAGGGACGGACCCGGTTCGGGTTCGGCAATATCCTATGCCCCTGGAGGCAAGAGAAGGAATTACGCCCCATATCCGCCGACTCCTAGACCAGGGAGTCCTACGGGCTTGCCACTCATCCTGGAATACTCCACTGTTACCTGTTCGTAAACCCAACAGTACGGACTACAGGCCAGTACAGGATTTAAGAGAAGTTAATAAAAGGGTCATGGACATACATCCCACTGTGCCCAATCCATACACCCTTCTGAGTGCCTTACATCCCAAAAAACAGTGGTATACCGTTCTTGATCTAAAAGACGCTTTCTTCAGCCTTCCTCTGGCTCCCAAAAGTCAAGAACTCTTTGCATTTCAATGGACGGATCCTGAGAGGGGCATCAACGGTCAGCTAACATGGACCAGACTGCCACAAGGGTTCAAGAACTCGCCAACCCTGTTCGATGAAGCCCTTCATGAAGATCTGGGTGAGTACCGGCGGCAACACCCTGAAATAACTCTTTTGCAATATGTTGATGATCTCTTAATAGCGGCCAGGTCCCCGGAAACTTGTGTTCAAGGGACTGAGGACCTCCTGAAGACTCTGGGGGAGCTAGGCTACCGAGCCTCAGCAACGAAGGCTCAGATCTGCAAGTCGGAGGTAACTTATCTGGGGTACCTATTAAAAGGGGGGCAACGCTGGCTAACCAAAGCCCGAAAGGAAACAGTCCTACGCATCCCTAGACCCCAGTCAACACGGCAAGTGAGAGAATTCCTGGGGTCGGCAGGGTTCTGTAGGTTATGGATACCCGGATTTGCTGAGTTAGCCAAGCCCCTATACCAGGCAACAAAGGAACGGCAGCCCTTCAATTGGACGGAAGAGGCTGAGCTGGCCTTTCAGCAAATCAAAACTGCCTTGTTATCAGCCCCCGCGCTGGGGCTCCCTGATGTCTCCAAGCCCTTCCACTTATACGTGGATGAAAGTAAGGGTGTTGCAAAAGCCGTGTTAACACAGTACCTAGGCCCCTGGCAGAGGCCAGTTGCCTATTTGTCAAAAAAATTAGATTCAGTGGCTGCTGGCTGGCCACCCTGCCTCCGGATAATCGCGGCGACCGCCCTAATGGTCCGAGACGCTGATAAACTTATCATGGGGCAAGAGTTGCGCGTTATAACCCCGCATGCCATTGAAGGCGTCCTCCGGCAGCCGCCGGACCGATGGATGAGTAACGCCCGGCTCACCCACTATCAAGGACTGCTGTTAAACCCCCTCAGAATAACTTTTCTGCCCCCAACCTCTTTAAACCCTGCTTCACTGCTGCCAAATCCAGACTTGGACGCCCCGTCCCATGAGTGCACTGAGATACTGGCTCAGGTGCATGGGGTGCGGGAGGACCTGCAAGATCGTCCGCTCCCCGACACAGAACTCACCTGGTTCACTGATGGCAGCAGCTATGTCCACCAAGGCCAGCGGTATGCAGGAGCGGCTGTAACGTCAGAGACTGAGGTAATCTGGGCGGAACCCTTGCCTCCAGGGACATCGGCCCAAAGAGCCGAACTGATAGCCCTTACACAGGCCCTCACCCTAGGGGCAGAGAAAAAACTAACAGTATACACGGATAGCCGCTATGCTTTCGCTACTGCGCACATACATGGGGCCATCTACAGAGAAAGGGGACTATTAACAGCCGAAGGCAAAGAAATAAAAAACAAGCAAGAGATCCTAGCTCTATTAACTGCTTTGTGGAAACCAAAGAAATTGGCTATTGTACATTGCCCTGGGCATCAGAAACCAACTACGCCAATTGCTCGAGGCAACTTCTTAGCCGACCAAACTGCAAGGAGCATAGCAAAAGCTCCCAGTCAGCTCCTCGCGCTCCAGCTCCCCGATCCTGGCCCGCAAAATTTGCCATGTTTTCCCGACTATACCGAACAGGATCGCAAATGGATGAACACGCTTCCCCTAAAACAGGTTAAAAATGGGTGGTGGACTGATATAAATGACCAAACCATCCTACCAGAAAAATTAGGACGGCAGGTGTTGGAACACATCCACCGGACAACCCACCTGGGTGCCCGGCGAATGATGGACTTAATCAGGCACGCCAAGTTTAGAATCAGGCGCATAGCTGAACTGGCCAGCGATGTCACAACAAATTGCAAAGCCTGCCAACTAAACAACGCTTGCCCCCAAACCCAGACCACCACAGGAATTAGGTGTAGAGGAACTAGGCCTGGTATCTATTGGGAAATAGACTTTACTGAGATAAAGCCTGGAAAATATGGGTATCAGTACTTACTTGTCTTTGTAGATACTTTTTCAGGATGGACAGAAGCGTTCCCAACTAAGAGAGAAACTGCTCAGGTTGTAGCAAAGAAAATTTTGGAAGAAATCCTCCCCAGGTATGGCTTTCCCGTCCAAATAGGGTCAGACAATGGACCAGCCTTCATTGCTAAGGTAAGTCAGGATTTGGCTTCCATTCTGGGGGCAAATTGGAAATTACATTGTGCTTATAGGCCCCAAAGCTCAGGACAGGTAGAAAGGATGAATCGGACTCTGAAGGAGACCTTAACTAAATTGACCATGGAGACTGGCGCTAATTGGGTAGTACTTCTCCCCTACGCTCTGTTCCGGGCCCGAAATACCCCTTACAGACTGGGCCTCACACCATATGAAATCATGTATGGCAGACCCCCACCCCTGGTCCCCAGTCTAAAAGATGACTTACTCAAACCTGAAACTGAAAATGTCTCTGAGCTCCTGTTCTCCTTACAAGCCTTACAGAAAATTCACCAGGAAATTTGGCCCAGACTACGAGAACTGTACGAGGCAGGACCTCCGCCGACGCCTCATCCGTTCCAGCCGGGAGACTGGGTCCTAGTCAAGCGCCACCGGCAAGAAACTCTTCAACCCAGGTGGAAAGGACCACTGCAAGTACTCCTGACTACTCCCACCGCTCTCAAAGTAGAAGGCATCGCTTCGTGGATCCACTACACACACGTCAAACCAGTGGACCCAACATCCGACCTTCTCGAGCCGTCTGGAGCACCGGTTACATGGACTGTAGACAAAGCTAAGAACAATCCCTTAAAGCTAACCCTGCGCCGTCATCCCCATAGCCGTAACCATGTCTAGCTTACCTATGCTTTTATGCCTTATGCATCTGACTCTCCTCACTGCTGCGCCGTCTAATCCCTATGTCTGGAGGTTCTGGCTCTATGAGAACAAAACTCACCCCGGGGAAACCCCCCAAGCGGGTAAACTGCTAGCTAGCGCAGACTGCCCCCCCTCAGGGTGTAATACTATAGTTTACCTCAATTTCACTAGGTTCCAGATTGCCCAACCAGCAACACCCATGATCTGTTTTGAATATGATCAAACTGAATATAATTGTAAAAATTATTGGTGGCACCAGAGTGCAGGTTGCCCATATAGCTACTGTAAGACGCACTCTGTCCGATACTGGAGAGAACGACAAGGGTGGTATTTTTACAAAACTGAGTCTCCCGTCACTTACACTTGGATAATTAGAGACCCATGGGACTCTCGGTGGACAACCCCACAACATGGGGGAGTATATTACTCATCAACTAGTACCTGGCCCAGTAGCCATTTATATCTGTGGAGAAGTCTAGTCCAGATTCAACCCTTAATCCACACACAAATCCACAGGCAAGAAACCAAGCTATCACAAGACTTGCAACCCTTCTCCTGGCTAACTCTATTACAGGAAGGGCTAGCATTCGCCAACCTCACTGGTTTAGGCGACCTGTCCTCTTGCTTTATGTGTGCAACCCTAGGAAGACCACCATTAACGGCTGTTCCTCTATCCTCCCCTCCCACAAACTATACAGGTTTTAACTCATCGATAGTCACGATACCCGATGTAGCCCTGTACCGTGACCCATACCAAGAGAAATACCCCTATTGTTATTCGGCATTTAGCAACAGCCTCTGCAACCAATCGGCTACATACCCTAATAGTCCCATATATGCGCCCCCTGGTGTGTTCTTCTGGTGTAATATGACTCTGTTAAAAACTCTGTCCAAAAGCATCTCTGACGGACAGTTGTGTATCCCTGTTACCCTAGTTCCCCGACTGACACTGCTAACCCCGGCAGAGTTCATAGGCTGGGCAGGGACCGCCCCAACTAAAACTGCGCGACATAGACGAGCAGTTTTTCTACCACTAATTGCCGGAATATCCTTAACCACCTCTGTCGTCGCAGCGGGGTTAGCAGGAGGGGCCCTACAACACTCCATGATAGAAAACGACAAGCTGTTACAACAATTCTCTGTTGCTATGGAAGACTCCGCCTATTCCCTAGCCTCCCTTCAGCGGCAGCTCACCTCCCTAGCACAGGTCACCCTTCAAAACCGCAGAGCCTTAGACTTACTCACGGCTGAGAAAGGAGGTACCTGTATGTTCCTCAAAGAAGAATGCTGTTTCTATATAAATGAGTCAGGGTTAGTTGAGGAAAGAGTCCAACGCCTACACGAACTAAGCTTAGAAATGAAAAAGCAACAATTCACTACAGCCGCTAACAATTGGTGGAGCTCTTCAATGTTTTCCCTTCTGGCACCCCTTTTAGGCCCCCTAATGTCTTTACTACTTCTATTCACTATAGGCCCCTGTGTGGTAAATAAAATTTTACAATTTGTCAGAGAAAGGTTTGATACCATCCAACTAATGGTCCTCCGTAGCCATCACCAGCCTCTCCTGCACCCAGAAAGTGAGGCTATATTATAAGACTCTGGAAATCCAAGATTGGACATCCAGTTACTTATGAGAAGGGGGGAATGAAAGGACACAAAGATAGATGTGTACCCGCCCCCCCACCCGCTACACCCTTGTTCTGCTCTTTAATCTTTGCACATACCAGAGATTTCGTAAGTTCTGTGAGTACCTGGTTTTCTGCACGTACCAGAGATTTTGTTTTGCACATACCAGAGATTTTGTAAGTTCTGAGGCAAGGTCACAAGACGTGTTTAAGTAAGATAAACTCTTGCTGCCATAAACCTGCTCTCCCGCCTCAAAGTTTGAACCAAAATATCAGAAATGGCAGGAACCAATCATAGTTAGCCAAATCGCCTTGTTCAAACACTAGCCAATCATATATCTGATTTGTATAATAACTCTATGCCCACTTTTCTTAGACTATATAACATTGTTCGGAGCTGAGTGGGGGAGCTCTCCTGACCGTCTCGTTTCACGAGCGAGGGAGAGTTCCAGGTTCGAACCTGTAATAAAGATCCTTGCTGCTTAGCTTTGACTCTGGACTCTGGTGGTCTTCTTCGGGGAATAAACGGTCTGGGCATAACAGAATGAGCACTGTGTCTCAGCCACAGGCCTATTACCAGCCAAAAGTTCATGTGGATGTTGGAAACCAGCAAATTGATTTCGTTACAACTATTGCTTCCACAAAGACCTTAGAATAGCATACAGGCCAAGTACATGTATCCCTTGTGAAGACTGCTAGATTATAGGACTCTGAGTCCCTCTCCGCATGTGATCTTAGCAATGGAACTAATGCATATCTGATGCTCAGGTAGGAAAAGGGACTACCTACTTGATATGATTTTAATGGCTTGAGGAGCTTCCCTGTAAACCCCACTGCCCCAGCTTTTGATGCCTGAAATTCCACTACTAGAGATTCATTTTATCACCTATAAAAGTGTTTTTTCAATCCCTTGGGAAAAAGTCTTTGATTCATGTATCCTTATAACTTTGTACCTTATACTTGTACCTTACAAGTGTGAATGAGATTTTCATCCTTGTCTGAAAACATGAGAGTGGGACAAGTATAAAGATTGAAGGAGGTAGAAGGAGATAATGGCATAAAAAGGTCTCACCGGACCCAGACTGCTTCATTTTGCTTAAAGATCGTATGTGCTGTGGCTTCTAGGTCCAAGGGACTCTTGACATCTATCTGTGAGTTTCTATGATCCATCAATGCAGATGAGCTTAATTGCATGAATAATCATATCCACAGTTTATTGTGTGCTAACACACAGCAATTGTGTGTTACTGAGTCCCGATGTCAGTCTAGGTTCTATAGATATTTTATTACTACTTTAAACTTTGAAAGGATCCCATGTGTTAGGTATCATCCTATTTTAGGAAACAGAAGTGTTCTGTTACACAGCTCATATGTTTGTCTGGTTTCAAAATTCATAGGCTTTATACTGTATGTAAATTGTCTTAATCGGTAAGACTAGGCCAGGTTACACAAATACCAGGTATCTTTCCATTCTCGTTGTTTTGCTTCCACACACAATTATTAGTGAGCAGTATATGAAAGTGAAGATGATTTAGGGAGATGTAAGAGTTAGCATCACACATTCTAGTTATCAACCTCAGGCATAGCTCTTGTTCTTAGTCTTTTTTTGGCATGAGGTGGAACAGTCTCTTCTTCCCATGTGTTCTAGTTCTGTGGGCTCTTTTTCTTCTCTTCCTGGACATCATGATTTCCAACCTCAAATGCCTCTCCCCTCTAGTAAAGTCATTAAGGTCAAAACTCTGTCCCCGAATTGCATACCTTGTATCCATTCAAACCAAAGCTATGACAAAATCGGACCCTACTGCAACTCTTCGAAACCATTTAGAAGCTACTTATTGTGTCTTTAGCATGCTCTGTAGCGGTCTCATGCTCATTTCAAGGAAATTTCCTCATGGAAATGTGCCAACAAATATGGGCTTCCCACCTCAAGGAATTGTTAGGCCTACTGCTAAGATGATCAAATATTATTTATGTTGTTTGCATTAGAATTCCATGTTAAGTAGGTAATACGAGTGAACAATGAGGCAGGAGATGGTCACTTTTTAGTACACTTGCTTGCTATATAGAATAAAAAGATAATAACTTCTCTGTATTTTTCCTTTGTGATTATAACACCTTCCCTATCAATTTCACAAAGTTGTTGTGAGGATCAAAATAAATTACTGATGTTTTCCTTGAAAACTATTTGTTCTGAAAGGTATAAAGTACTATGCAACTGGAAATGACTTTTATCATCATTCTAACAGGTTCATCTTTAAAGAAATGAGGATACTAGGCAGATGAGTCATATGAAAATAAACTCTCTAGGTCTAGAAAGAGATGAGTGTAATCAGTTACTGAACAAAGGCAAGTAAGTCACATGTGCATCCAGGCTTACAACCTCTGGCTTATAGGAAAATCATATAATATCTAAACTTCTTATCAGCATAGAAGGACCTTCAGAGTTTGGTCTCTCCTTCCTTTTCAGTCTCACCTTCTCTCTCTCTCCACAACCTATACTAACCCTCCTGAAAGCTTTACACCTTCTTACATCCATGTCTTTGTACATGCTGTCTCCCAAGCCTGGGATTTCCTTTCGGGTTTTTTGGATGAACTGCCAGTCAAACTTTAAGACACAAATCTGACTTCCCTAGGCAAAGTGAATTGTATGGTCCTCTCTACTGCATACTCCTGCAGGGTTTGGCATGCAGGCCTACTGTTCCTTTTTTTTTGGAGACGGTGTCTTGCTCTGTCACCCTGGCTGGAATGCAGTGGGGTGATCTCAGTTCACTGCAACCTCCACCTCCCAGATTCAAGCAATTTTCCTGCCTCAGCCTCCTGAGTAGCCAGGAATACAAGCACATGCTGCCACCCCCAGCTAATTTTTTGTATTTTAGTAGAGACGGGGTTTCACCATGTTCCCCAGGCTGGTCTTGAACTCCTGAGCTCAGGCAATCTGCCAGCCTCAGCCTCCCAAAGTTCTAGGATTACAGGCATGAGCCACCACGCCCGGCCGGAGGCCTACTGTTCTAACTATTCCTGCTAAAAATTATATGCCTTGGCTATCCGCTTTTTGCTAAGCAATTTATTAAGCCATTTACATTGAATATCTCAAATGTTAGTGATTAAGGCGTAATCATTTGCTAATTTGTTCATTCAAGTTCATAATAACTAGCTTTGTTGGCTACATGAAAATAGAACCTTTCCAGGAAATGTCAAAAAATAATTTTGAATAAATTAACATACTGAAAACCCAGTTTTGTGGCAAGCATGGTACTTGGCACTGGGATAAGGTAAATGGGAGAATTTCGGTCTTTAGGGAGGTCACAACTTAGTGGGGAAGCAGGCATTTAAACCTACAGTTGCAGTTTGAAAAGACTTAACATAGAACAGGAGAAACCTGACACTGACTAAGAGTGACCATGCATCCCCTACCAAATGATAAAGAGAAACAGGACAGGGGAAAAGCTTAATGAAACAGGAAGTTATTCCCTATGCTACAAGAAAGTGGAATACAAATTTTTGCCTATATAGACAAAATTTGGGGCACATTGTAAGCTTGGGGTTGCTTTGTAAAGTGATAACAAATGTCATGAGGTCATAGGGTAGCTCACAAAACATTGATCAAAACCAGTAATTTTTATCAGCAGCTTCTCTAAAGCCTGGAGCTCAACTAGGAAAAGTTGCCATCTTTTGCCAATCATTCCATTTACCTTCAAAATGGAAAATACAAACAGGAACAACACGTTTGGGGTGACCATGACCACCTGACCTCCCTCCTACCTTTGGAGACATTTTCCTCATTCCTCAATTAGAACTCTTGCAGATTTTGACCTAGGGATAATGATTAGTAGAGACATTTCTCTCTTTCTCATTCTGTTTCCAACTGCAGAAGAGGTCATTGATAAAAATGAATGCTGTTATGGTTTGTTTGTGTCCTCCACCACTTCCTATTCCTATGTTAAAACCTAATCCCTAATACAACAATATTAAGAGATGGAGAATTTGGGAGGTGATTAGGTCATGAGGGTGGAGCCCTAATGACTGGAATTAGTGTCCTTATAAAAGAGACCCTAAGAAGCTTGTTACCCTTCCACCACAACTCAACTAGAGTGTACTATTTATGAAGCAGAGACTGAACCCTCACCAAACAGGGAATCTGCAAGTGTTACAGGAAAGGGGTCCCAATCTAGACCCCAAAAGAGAGTTCTTGGATCTTGCACAAGAAAGAATTCAAGGTGAGTCTGCAGTGCAAAGCAAAAACAAGTTTATTAAGAAAGTAAAGTGGTGAAAGTACAGCTACTCCATAGACAGAGCAGGGTGATCCCGAAAGTATGAGGAAGGACGTGCCCACCCCTAGGTATAATACTCGTTTATATACAGGATAAAAAAAGATCATGAAGCGATGTGCTCTGCTCCAAGGGTTTGTAATAAAGGATTCATTTTCTTAATTACTGTATTTTGCAAGAATCAATATTATTACCTTAAACGCAAAATTAGGAATGCCTTTGTTCTCAAGATATGGGGATATTAGGATAATCCCTAGTCTGGGTCTGTTTAGTAAACATTATCAATCTGTTTCCTTAACCATAAACATATAGAGTCTAGAAATACCTTTCTGGGAGTGCGGCCTAGCAAGTCCCAGCCTCATTTTCCTAGCCCTCACTCAAGATGGAGTCGCTCTGGTTCAAACGCCTGTAACACTGGTGTCTTGATCGTGGACTTCCTAGCCTGTACAACTGTAAGAAATAAACTTCTGTTGCTTATAAGTCATTCAGTTTATGGTATTTTGTTAGAGCAGCTCAAACAGACTAAGACAAACACTGAGAATGAAAAGTAGCCTCAACATAATCTCCAAACAAATCATAACCTACTACCATCCATAGACTCCAAATTAATGGACTTTTACAATACGACATGTTAGCATTGTTAGAAATGAAGAAATTATTGATTGATTGATTTTTTCATAGAGACAGGGTCTTGCTATATTGCCCAGGCTGGATTCAAACTCCTAGCCTCAGGTGATCCTCCTGCCTCGGTCTCCCAAGTTGCTGAGATTCTAGGCATGAGCCACCATGCCTGGCCTAGATATAAAGAAATTATATAAAAATGCCTAATACGAAATATGGCAACATTTTAATTAGATTTAACAGAGCATCACATAAATTAATACAGGACACATCTGAAATATGATTGAGAAAAACTGTACTGTAGAAAGTTGTAGCTGAGAGATTAAAAATATAAACATCTGTTTCGATGTTAAAGTCATAGAGGCAAGTGTTTGTCTTAGCTATTTTGTTCTGCTTTCTTTTGTTTTGTTCAACTGCTTCATGGGTAAGACGAAGAGAAAAAATCATGGCAAAAATATAAAACTTAATTTTAGTACATGTCATATTTAATATATATTAAGATTTTAGTATATGCTAAAGTTAAAAACGTAATGCATATTGATTTGTTCAAAATTTGTGTTTGACATTTATTGGAAAGTTTCTATTTTAATACAACTAACAAACTTAGTTATTAATTTGAATTAACAAATTTGCAAGTGATTACACCTTAATAACAAGAATTTGAAATATTTAATGTGAAGGGCCTAATAAATTGCTAGAAAAAGCAGATAAAGCAGACAGCCAATGTATCTGGGTCTTCAGGGAAGAGTGGCAGTTCATCCAACAGACCAGAAAGGAGACCCCAGGCTTGGGAGGCAGTATGTGCACAGACAAGGACGTAAGAAAGTATAAAACGCAAAGCAGGTAGTTTAGGGTGCGGAGAGAAAGAGAAGGTGAGATTGAAAAGGGGGCAGAGGCCAAACTCTGAAGGTCCTTTTATGCCATGATAAGGAGTTTAGAGTCTATGTCATTTATCATTTTTCCTGCAATCAGTGGTTTCAACTCTGAATGTACACAGGAGTTACCTGGGGAGATTTAGAAAATACTCATGATCATCTCCCTGCAACACACACCAACATGTAGACAGATTTTGCAAATGCAAATATAGGACACACAGTTAAATTTGAATTTTAGATAAACAATTATTTTAGTCAAGTATGCCCAGTGCAATATTTGGGACATACTTACAATACAAAGTATTTATCATTTGTTTGAAATTCAAATTTAACTGAATGTCCTGTATTTTCTTCTGGCCACCATATTCCATCAGAACAAGAGAATAGAATCTGAGGTGGGGCCTGGCCACCTGTGTTTTGTAAACCTCTCCAGGTGTTTTTCATGGGCAGGCAGGGTTAAGAAGCAGTGGTCTAAGCAATGGACAGTCATCCCAGTATTTCAAACAAGGGGGTGGCATGTTTAGAAAGACCACTGTGTAGAGACTGGAGGAGGGAGAGGCTGGTCGCAGAAAGATCTCTGAAAAGATATTGCAGGCATCTCGCTTAGAGATGGGGTTGGCTTAAACCAAAGCAGTGGTAGTGAACATGGAGAAAAAATATCTTTGACCACTGGCATGAAGACTAATAACTTCTGGGAAGAAAGGGGCACACTAGGAGCAGAGGATGGCCACTCACCATCCTTAGCTCTACTCCTTTCCTCCCTCCTACAGCTTGGGTTTGAGCACAGCTGCTAGTCGACCATGGACAGGATACTTATCTTGTATAAGACTCAACAATTCTTTTATAAAATGGGGAGGGGGTAATATTTACCTGTTTTGGAAAACTGTTGTAAGGATTAACAGGAAAAAAAAAATACATTTAAAACCCTCATTATTTCATGAGGCATGCTAAGCACCCAATATATTCTGGCCATTGTTACTATGTTGTTGTGATTATAAATTTAATTAAGCAGATTCTGACACTTCTTTCTCTTCGCCCTCACATCCTCTCTCCAGTTCTTTGCCATTTCTGGTTTCTTACTCCTGTTTCTCCCCCTTTTCTCCTCTCTCCCTCAAAAATGGCTTTTTGAATTCTAGAGTGTCAGGAGTTACCTGTTCAAGAACCTGTTTGCTGAGGCCAGTTTAGACTCACTTCAGCAACAGGAAGATAGAATCAGGCTGAATGTGATAGCCATTACTAATTCCAAGACTAAGTAACTGGAGAATGGCTTAGAAAATCACGTAACTATTCCACGATTCCATTCTTTAGATAGCTGAAGTCAAAGAATAACAGGCTCCAAGAATGTCACAATGAAAAGACGTTTCGAACGTATAGACCTTCTACAGTGTTGTGAAATCAATCTAATACATTCACATAGGCACAAGGTTTTTACTTAATTCTTTCAACCTGTGAAGACCTCCCTTTCCATCCAGTATTCTGGAGAGGCTGCAGGTAGAGGAGGTCAAGTGGGCAGGCTCTTTCCTGGATAGATCCTGACTCAAAAGTAAATTAATAAAACGTATAAATGTCCTTTTGGGAGCCACCTGGGAAATCTGCATATGGATTATATCTTAGATGAATGAATGCTTATTTTTATGGTATGGCAATGGATTGTGGTTAAATGTGAGAATCCTCTTATTTTTAGGGGTATATCATTATAACGGGTATAACTTACTTTTAGATGGCTTAGCAAAAATAATTTGAAAAATAAATACACATACAGAGACACGTAGATGAATACATATTATTTATCATATATTTGAATATGTGTGTGTGCACGTGTGTGTGTGTGTGTGGAGAGAGAGACAGAAAGGAAAACAAAACTGGTGAATCTAGCTGAAGGGTATATGTGCGTTTGTTATGCTACTTTTAAAAAGAAAATAAATTTAAATTTAGAATAAAGAAGCAGCAAGAAAAGTACGCTGAAAAATAATTAACACAGAATATTGTGGTAATGACTATTATTGTCAAAAAAAGGTGGGGTAGCAGTTCCAGAATCAGACAGAACTTGGTTCTAACCTAAGTTGGATCACCTGTTTATTAGCTAGGGCACATTGGGCAGATTAGAGACTCTAAGCCTCAGTTTTCTCATCTATAGAAAGAGGGTAATAACAGTAACAAGAATACCTAGGTGTTATTTAACTGTCATTGTTGTCATGATTAAATAATAAAGGAACGTATTTAGCCCCAGTGGCTGGCACATGCTAAGAGCCCAGAGCTCTCTTTGACGATTGTAATATCAAAAGGACCTGAGAGTAAATTCAGGAAAGAGCTGTATGTTCCTTCTATGATTTCTGCTGGATTACTTTTTTCCTTAGGATTTTAAAAATTTGTTTGCAAGAAACTGGGACATCAGTAAAAAGCCGGACCACGCTTTTGCAGGATAAACAAGAAGAAACAGAAAGTCTCTTTCTGTAGAGTAGGTAGCATAAAGGTGGCATTCCTTCTCACTGTCATCTCTAAAGCCAGCAATAAACAAATCATAAAAAAAATGTGCTTGGAAATTTCAGCTCTACAGCAATAGCTGAAACAAAAGCAGAAAATTGTAGCTCTCTGTGTAATAACTAAGCCTCTCGTTATGTGCTGCTGTATTAAATATAAAACATTTTCATTTCCTTTGTATAGGAAATTCAATAGGGCCTGAAAAGGGGGTCAACCAAGTACTGTGACTTTCACAATAAAACGTGAGTAGTGCTAATATTCCTTTTCCAACTCTCGAGTGACTGCAAATAACCAAACAGATAAAATGTAGCTTTCATAAAACTGGAGGTTTGGTGGAGAATTAGCATGAGACTTGTGTTCTCCACTTGTTAGGGGAAGTTTGGCCAAGAGCTCAGATTTATGCCATGAAATTTAAATGGTTTTCTCCTGAGATTTTCTTGACAACATCATTGTATGTGGCTGAGTTAGTTTATTGGCACCTTTGTATGGGGATTGTTTTTGGAAGAGTGGGGAGAGCGTCAGGGGTAGGCGTAAGGGTAACCTATTTCTTTAGAAACCCAGAACTTATGAGGCTCTAGGGAAGTTTAAACCCCGGAATTTGGAAGAGTAACACATGCAAGAGACTCCAAATGGTGAGGCAGAATCAACAACATTTACAAAACTACATTGGGAAAAAAAAATAACATGGTAAGATCACAGTTCTTTTGTTGGGGTGTTTATAACATAACACATGGCTTCATCTCGCCAGGCTTCTGAAATGAGAATCATATTGCTAGAAGATTTTTATGGATCAGGCTTTAAATTCACATGCAAGTTTGCAGGGAATTTTGTACAAAGATGAAACTCAAATTGAATTAAGACCCAGGTATTTTAGCATCCAGGAAAGGTTATTCATGGTGTGCCCGATACAATTTTACTAACTTAGAAACAGGAGATCACAGATTGAAGTTAAGGAAGGAGGTTAGGCCTATAAGCAATTCAAACATAATTTAATTACAAAAAGGGTGGCAGAATAATGGTGCACATAGCTAAAGGCAGCAATAGATGCAGGAATTGTAAATCAGCTCAAGCAAGCTGGGAGAAAAAGGAAATCAAAAGGAAAACAAATCAACTTTCTTAAAAATATCCTAGGGTTAACTTGAGCAAGCCTCAGTGGATCAGAGAGTCAAGGCTTTATCCTTTCAACGTCCCTGTGCTTTGAAAAAGACACAGAAACAGCAGTTCATTGATTTCCACAAAGGCCGAAGACCTGTGTCATCCACCCAATTGAATTCTTTTGTGCTCTACAAGTGCTCACCCTATATTGTCTGTCCCCTTACAATTTTATCTCCCCATGTATACATTTCTCCCACCCTGGGTAGAACACAATTATTTCATTCTTGCCAACATTCACTATTATAATCACCTTGGGAACTGACATTTCATTCTTGCCCTTGAAATACACAAGAGGAATTAAAGGTCCATGTCCTCTGTCTTTAATGTCCTATTCCTTCCATGCATTTCAAGGATAGTAGCTAAATATCAATGCAAGAAAGAATTCATCTCAAGCTGAAACCTGAAAAAAAAAAAAAAAAAAACACACACACACACACATCCAATAATAATTATAGTGTTTTTTAAATAACTGTATTTCTGGACAAGGAAATAAAAAGAAGCAAGGCCAACATAAAAATGCCAAAATAGCAGAGAATGCTTGTGAGATGGAGCTCACAATGGGACTGCCAGAAAGCTTGAGCTAACATTAGAAACATGTGAAAGCTGGCAACTCAGGCTCACGTGGAGCTAGAGAAACAGTGTTTTTGTATATTCCAGTTCCTGTTGGTTCTGATCCCTTGAATGTTGCTTGGGGTATTACACTCCCAATTCCAAACAAATTGCAGCTCAACCTCAAAATATTTTCAATGATAAGAAATCAAACATGATTTCTACTAAGCCTAAGTCAGCTCAAATTTCAATAAATCTTCAAGAGTCTATGTAGAATCGAGAGGTGTTAACAAAACTCTCCTAGGAAAGCACTAACCATTCTTATATCTAATTTTCAATGGTTTTTCTTTTAGTTTTGTCTTTTTTGGCTTTATATTCTTAAGTGAATTCACTCCTTCTCCCTTGCACCTCTCAACCCAGCTTCTAATACTTCTGAATCAGGCTCTTTATTTTTTTAAAAGTAACCCAATTGACATTTATTGGGCAGGTGGTAGCCAGCCATCTTCTCTGTAGGGAGAGAAAATTATTTTAGAAGTTTCCCCCACTCTCCTGCCTTCCCAACTAAGTGAATTTCAGCACCTGATTCAAATCACAAAGGTCATCCATTAGCAGAAAGCAGAAACTAATTTGGCTTTCCCTGGCACCTTTTATACTCCATGATCATCTAATAGTTTGCATAGAGTTAAGTGGGAGCCTTAGAAAGGAATGGTTTGTATGCAGGTGGCACACTGGAATGTCACCACGTTCTTCCAGCCAACTTATAACATATTTTAGATATAAGGACCTACCGAGAGAGTGGCTGTTAATTTATTGACTAGTACACTTTGCATTTAATTGTCTTTTTTTTGCTAGATCCCAAATAACAATTTTTGCTCTTAATTAATAAAACAGTAGCAACACAAATAGATTTATGGTAGATTTTTCTCTTTTGTCATGCTGTCTTCTCTCCTCTGCCATTTGTTCAACAGCCTACCACTTCAAAAGATCTAGAAAATACATTTGACAGGTTTAAACCAATATTTGATTGGCATCATGTTTACTGTGACATCCTCAATAGAGATGGAATGTGTGGGTAATTTACCCTGTGCCTCCCATTGGCTTCTTCCATAGAAAACAAGAGAACAGATTGATCAAGAAAACGCAGAAGAATAAATAAAGGTGAAGAATCTGCTGAGGCAGCCCCACCTGAAGAATTGCATTAGTTATTTTTAGATTTATGCTTAGAAGACAAAACAAAATCTATATGAGCCCTTGCCTGCCTGTATCTTCCCACCAAGCTTTTAAATATATATATATATTTTTTCTTCAATTTAATCACTTTGACATTATTCCAGAGAAATACTTTTTCATTCTCTCCTATTGATTTATAACTTCTTACTTTCCTTACCCTTGTTAAAACTTCTCACATATGACCCAACAGCCAGGGAACCAAAATCAGTACTGACCTGTTTTGAGTGTCATTATGTGGTGATCTTAAGTGACCCCTAAACACTTCTGTCAATATTTATTGATGGGATCCACAGGCACTCAGTGATCCCACTCTGGAGAGGTATAAACCAATGGCAAGTTGATCAGTGAGAGAAGGTGGTCCTGCTGTAGGCCAGGCTTGGTGAGGCAACATCGGGGTGCTCAGGGGCCATTGATAAAATGTCAAACATTTCAAATTTCTGACTAGCTCTCTGGCTAGTGCCATGCTAAGCAGAACATGACTATTTCCTCCAAGGAACAAACGGACACACAAACATACAGAAATAAACACAGACTCTCTTTTCCGCCTCTCTCTCACACATACACACACACACACACACACAAATAGTCTACAGGGAAATTAAGCAGTGCCAACGAAACACTGTACTGAGAAAGTTCTTGGATAAATTAACAATGCAATTACATTACATGACATGCCACAAGATGGATGAGGAAAACTTGGCTGGTATTATGTTCTGTTTTCAAATTGCAATTTATTTGAGGGTTTTAATGGATGCCTTATTAAAACATCTCGGCCCTGGTCAGGTTTCAGCATATGTCACAGTGGCCTGTGATTGATGACACCCTCTGCTGCTTCTCTTGCACATTTGCAGGGAATTTAAGCAAAGAGGGAATGAGCTGAGGCCCAGCTTTGTATTGATCGTAAGGAGGTGTGCTGCCTGGGAGCACAGTCTAATAACATTCTCTTAGCTGAACTGCTTCACATGAAGGCATTTATTACGAGAACTAAAATGTTATATTGCTCAGAATAAAAGAATATTGTACAAACAAAAGAGTTAGCAGTGAGCAGGGAGAAAAAGAGAGGCGATGGCATGCTACGGACCACGCCTCGTTATCATTCAGAAGCTGCATTTCCAAGTGTTGATGGGAAAAATGAATAAAACTGTGCTTTTAAAAAAGGAAAAAGAAATAAAAGAAAAACGATGTGAGTTTTTTTTTTTTTTTTTTTTTTTTTTTTTTTTTTTCCTGCTTACTTGGACCCGTTATGGTAACAACTGAGTTTCGTGAGGGATAGTATGCTAGAAGAGGATTGAGAACAGAGCAGCCCAAAAGCCACCCGGAAAATAAACAAATATCAAAATTGGTTGTAGGACATTCCTCATGGAGCCATCTGAAATCTTTCTTATTTTAATACATGTTGTAGTTACATTTTTACTAGTTCCCACCCATCAAATTTTTGAGAGCTATTCATACCTGAAGAGTGTTTGTTCTTAGATCCACACTATCAAAAATTTCTGCCATGTTTTAATTATAAAAAGGATTACTCTTGAAATCCTACTGCTTGAATTCTTGTAAATCCTTATTTTCATTGTCAAGAAATTTGTATTTCTTACTATTTATTCAGAAAAGCATGATTCCAATTGTATAAATGTCATACACATGTATATATCTAGTCATCGAAAAAGAGACTGGAAGGTTAGAAAACAATAGGGTGGCAGTGTTAACACTAGGAAAATAAATAATGGATGAGAAAAATTTGTCTTATTTGAGATTTTCTGTAGTTTCCCAATTTTCTACAACAAATGTTTAATATTACTTTTAAAATCAGAAGAAAAAAGCATTTCAAATAAATTTGTGATAACTTGGTTTATAAAAGAGTAATCAGAAATGGGTATATTTTTGAAAGTCTAGAATGAATGTAATCTCAAAGACAAGGATTCATTTTGCAGTAATACGTGAGTATTTCATCATAAGCAGAATCTGTCCATCGAAAATTTTTTAAAAATCAGTAACAGGTGAGACAGAATGCAAATATCCCCATGCAATACAGAAAAGCAAGAAAGCAAGCCAAAAACAAGAAAGAAAGAAAATGTGATGTATTTCCAAACTCTGATAATTGTTAGAGTTTGTCAATTCCAGTCCAAAGGATTTTTTTTTTTTGCTTGACCTGCTATGATTGCCATTATTTGAACTGCCACATCTATTATTTTGTTAGCCTTTGAGGGCCTATAAACATCTCACCTAATTATATTGAATCACCTAACATCACAGCCAAAGCCAAAGAGGGTGAGAAAATGGCCAACAGCCTTCCTTGAAATGGAAGGAAAAAATAGTTAAAGAATGAACAAACAGCAGAAACCAAGAACACTCGGGAAAGCCAACTTTATGAGTCTCCCAGGAAATGGATACTGAAAACATTTTTTAAATGTTGACAGAAATTGTTAAGTAGTAAAAATGGATTTCCTAGTATTGTCAGTTGAATGTACCTCCTAATGTACAAAATACCAAATTTACAGTCTGGGAATAGATTGTGATAGCTTTGGTGGAGTGATGCTGGGGAAAACAGGGAAATGTTACTTAACCTCCAAGGCCCCTTTTTCTCTTGGATTTTAGATTTCATATCCCTCTTCTATGTCATCTCATGGCTCCTCATCTTTTATGACTGAAAGTCTGTTTATCAAAAGGGAATATCTTTCTTTTTCTTTTACTACAGAAGTGGTTATATGCTATCAGAACCTGTAGGTTTCTTTGTTCTAGAATGAAGAGCAATTCTCCAATCTTGGAGAATTACTTTAACTTCAAGTCAATGAACATTGATTGAACATCCCCTGTGTCATGATTACCTCTTTGTGGCAATAGCTGTCTTTGAGAGCCAAGATCTTCTCATTATGAAATACATACACCCACACATGCCACAGGTTGGCAGCCCAGCAACACCAGTTTAAAGCTAAAGAATTGAAGTAGTGCAGGGACAAGATATGGCCTCTGAACTTAAAGTGGTGAAAACAGAAACATTTACCAATAATTATTGTGCAGTTCAGCTTTTGAAAAGAGCTGTGGCTGAAATAAAAAGCACAATATTTTTTAGGGTAATTCTCACATTGTATCAGCGATGAGTTAATACTAACAAAAGCACTATGACTCTGGGGTTCGGTACTTTGATAATCTCAGACTCTGACTTTTGGTTTCATTTGGGTAATTCTTTAAATCTAAGTTACCAGGAATTATTTCGAAGTGAGGGTTGGTCTTGCTAGTATTTTACCTGAAAAGAATCCCTGGCCCTTGCTGGGAGGAGAATAAACAGAGCCTTCACCAGGACAAATCCATCAGGAAAAAAGTGGAGGGTGTGTGGCTTTTAGGGGACATTTTCTTTCTTTCTTTTTTTTTTAAGATGGAGTCTGGCTCTGTCACCCAGGCTGGAGTGCAGTAGCGTGATCTCGGCTCACTGCAACCTCTGCCCCCCGGGTTCAAGCAATTCTTCTGCCTCAGCCTCCCGAGTAGCTGCGACTACAGGCACCCACCACCATGCCTGGCTTTTTTGTATTAGTAGAGATGGGGTTTCACCATATTGGCCAGGCTGGTCTCAAACTCCTGACCTCGTGATCCACCCGCCTCAGCCTCCCAAACTTCTGGGATTACATGCGTGAGCCACCGCGCCCAGCGTAGGGGAAATTTTCAATAGCACTAAACAGGTGATGAGCTCAGAGATGTGAGAAGAGAGCAACAGCATTCAGAAACCATAGAGACAACGTTGGGAGGCTCTCGGGATGGTGCAGTTTTCAGGAGCAGAATTTCATGACACTGCGGGGCACAGAAGGTAGAAACATGGGGTAAGAGGAAAAAATGAACACAAAAAAGTACAAGAGAACAGAGAAGCAAAAGGAGAATGCTGCACAGTACACGAAGTCTTTGATTGAGGACACTGCTCTTTGCCTAACTTCTAGATTGAGCTCCATGAAACACATATAAGTCAATGAGAGATGGAAACTCAGATTCCTGCCCAGTGGTGGCTAAGCTGATACCACCCTCTGGCTCACAACAGGTTCCATCAGTCACTCCATGGCAAAGGATATTTGATAACCAAACTAAATCAAGGTTCATATAATCCACTCATGATTTGACTTCTAAGCGTATCTGTGTAAGCATGTTCATGGTGGTTTGTGTTATTCTTATTCTTTGCATTTTCAACTTAGGAATCTAAATTATTTAGGGTTCTTGCTTGCATTAGAGACCAATTCTACCTAATTTAGTAAAAGGCTATTTCTTGAAAAACAGTCAAAAACCTGGGAGAGTCAATGAGAGGTTAGATAATGGGAAACAGAGACCGGTAGGTCAGCAGAGGATGGAGTAGGGCTGGGTGGCCTTATTCCCATGTCTGACGATTAGATATGCAGGGAAGCTACTGGGTTAGAGGTCTCTCATCATGCCTCATAGCCTAGGCATTTGCACGTGGTAGCTGGGTTCTAAAAGCAGCATGCCACAGAGGGCACCCCCAATGTGCAAGCTCTTCTCAAGCCTCTGCTCACATCATGTTTGCTTACGTCCCGTCAGCCAAAACAAGTCACACAGTCAAGCCCGGAGTCTATATACGGGAGAGCCACAACCTCATGGATACAGAAACCATGATTCACTGGGGGGCATTACATTTACACACTCAACTTCTAGCTTCCATAACAAAGGGGAAGTACCTGGAATTTTTCTCCCCTAAAACCTATTCACAATGAATGAATGGAATTAAAAAGAATAAGGTGATATTCGGAAGAGTAATGGATAATGGGTGGCCAAATAAATGACAAATAGCCACCATGGAACCTTATTTAGATTTCTGAAATGAATGGGATTAACTGAAACCAGATAGACCCTATTTTTATTCCTTGGAAAACTCTGGAGTGCAGACAGGTATCATCTGTAAGGGATTTGTGTCTTTCCTAATGACCAGTGTCTCATTACAACGCATGTGAACTTTCCAAACAAGCCAAGAAAACTATGAATTATAATCTTGGTCTATTTTTTTTAAAGCAGCCATAATAAATATTCCTCAACTGATTTAGGTTACATCTGTTCACATTTCAATTCTTATGTCTAAATGAAAAATGATAGAAGACAAATATGAAATGTATATTTTAGAAGAATCTCACTGCTCTAGAAACTTGTTATGTGGACACTGTTTCTTTCCCTTTGCTTTGTAAATAACAGTTACTGTACAAAACCACACTACTCAAAGTGCATAGATAAATGAAAATAAGGAGATATTTTCTGGCAGTGTAGTGCACAAATATAACCTCTCAACCTGCAGCATCCAAAGGTTAAGTCGCAAAACCGAGTCCATTAACCTTTCTAAATGGTTGTGATATTAAAAACTGACTCTTAATAGCTAAGGGTCATCATCTAATGCAATAACCATCAGCAATAAAGAATTATGGATTAAGAACATTATCTATCTATAAAATGGTCATTTATGACACTTGTGCAGAGACCATCTCTAAAATGCACAGATACCCATGGCCAAGAGTTCAGACCTAATAATATACATTATGCTTTTATTAGTTGTAGTTATGATATTAGTGAGTTTTTAAGAGAAAATCATAACATTTTTAAAAGGTTCAGGGTGTTTACTTCAAACATGAAACTAACAGAACATTTTCAGAATTACCTTCCCTTTAGCTATAATTCAGCCAGGTGGGGCTCATTAACTCAAAATGTCAAATACAAAAGAAAAGAACCATGCTTTTATGTTGTCTAGTTCCTGTGTTACAGGACAGATTCAGACTCATCTACATAATTGAGGAACAGCTACTACATAAAAGCTTATATTTCCTTTATCAAGTAGACAATTCTTTATTTGGATTGAGCTTTCTTTGTTTTTATTATGACTTAATTAATTCAATATACACTAATGAGATAATTACTATAGACCATCCACAGGTATATGCTATGTTTCAATCCCACAGATCTGAATGAAAGAAATATTGATTTCCTCAGAAAGACTCATCTTCAATCAATATTCTTAAAGACCAGAAATTACCACAAAATACAATCTTCTTCAAAAGTAGAACTATAACCAAAATCAGCTATATTTACTAAACATACTGTATTCATCTATGTTTATAACCTACGAAAACAAGAGGAAATGTACTCAGGGTTTAAATCACACTGTACCTTGTTATAAGGAAATGGAGAAAGGCAAATGGAGAAAAAAATAAAACAGAGACGGATTATTTGGAGGTGCTTTGTATTTTACTATTTTCTTTAAACTTTTGTTGAGAACACTTTTGTGCTTTTCTATGTGTTATTTGAAATTTGTTTACATAGATTTCCCCCTTCTAAATACAATTAATAATTTTTCTCATCACTAGAACTATACACCGTTCAGGGTACAGAATTAATGCCCCATACCTATATCATTCGTATTTGATATTCCAAGTTAATATTGAAGAAAATGCCATTGTTCAAAAACGCTGAATAGATGCATTACTAGGGATCTGCTATTTATGTCAGATTTTCTAACGTGTTTAAAAATGCATTTACAAGCAACTTGTGAATATGCATTCTCCATCTCAAAGAGCTATAAACAAGTCATCTTCAATAACTCTTTTAATTCTTTTTAAAGGTTGCTTGTTTTTCCCTCTGCTTCTAGGAATCAAAGCTCTCATGAGTTTATAACGTGAGCCCACACACACACAAAAAAAGGGTAGGTGATACCCTCTTGGACAATAGGATCCTTAGCTACATGGTCTAATTCCGATCATCTGGGTGCCCATTTCACCTCACCCAAGAATCCTTCAAAATATCTATCACCAATATCTCACGATTCACTGGTTAGCATGACTAACACCCCTGATTCAGTACTAGTACCTAATGGATAAGGCTAAAAAAATATCAAATTGAATTGCTCAAAAAATATCTCTTAGGCCGCCTGTAATCCCAGCACTTTGGGAAGCCAAGGCAGGCAGATCACAAGGTCAGAAGATCGAGACCATCCTGGCTAAAATGGTGAAACCCCATCTCTACTAAAAATACAAAAAATTAGCTGGGTGCAGTGGCACATGCCTGTAGTCCCAGCTACTCGGGAGGCTGAGGTAGGAGAATCGCTTGAACCTGGGAGGAGGTTGCAGTGAGCTGAGATTGCGCCACTGCACTCCAGACTGGGTGAGACAGCAAGACTCCATCTCAAAAAAAAAAAAAAAAAAAAAAAAAAAAAATCCCTTTTGCATTATTACTCTTTCCCATATCCATCCCCAACTTCTTGTTACCTCAATCTTAGTTCAGGCTATGTTATAACCAGTGCCAAAAAAAACTCAAGAAATTCTATGGGCTTGAGTTAGTAAGTCATATCCATAAATCACATATTGGTAATTTATAAGCCGTAGTCAAAATTTTAAATTAAAAAGAATAATCTCTAAGACCCAGTGACTCTCTAATAATCATAGAAACATAGCTTTTGATTTTTTTCCCCTTTTATGGAAACCTAAATGTTTATTTGACATACCAGAATATAAGATCCTTGGAAGTAGGTTTTATATCTTATTCATCTTTGCATTCAGTATATCTAACCTAGTAATCAGAGCTCCATAAATGGTATTTAAAATTAATAATAAGTATTAAGCATCATTTAGTTGAATGTTCAGTGCATTTCAACAGATATTAATACATGATAAGCTCTTGAAGTGTTTCCATTCATGTTCTCAATAGGACCACTATAATGGTCTGAATATCCCCCCCCCCCAGCACCCCCACCCTAAATTTTATATGTTAGAATTCTATCCCCAAGGTTGTGGTAGTCGGAGGTGGGGCCTTTGCAGGCAATTAGGCTGTGAGGATGAAGCCCTCATGAATCGGACTAGTGCCTTCATAAAAGAGGCCTGAGACAGACCCCTGATCTCCTCTATCATGTGAGAATACAGCAAGATGCACCATTTATGAACCAGAACGTGGACTCTCACTAGACATTTACTGTGCTGGTGCCTGGATCTTACACTTCTCAGCCTCCAGAATTGTGAGAAATGAATTTATGGTGTTTATAAGCCACAATGTTCATGGTATTTTGTTACAGCTGCCCAACCAGACTAAGACAGCCACCAAGTAGAAATGAGTAGAGAGTGGACAACTTTCTTTGTTTTGGTAAATTTCCCTTAGGACCTGTCCTGTAGTGTGGCAAATTTGCCAGATTGCTTTCACCACAGGATGTTAAAACAACGTAATCATCAACCAAACTATGTTAACCAGAATCCCCAAAGGCATATATTTTATGAAATATGTAGAAGCAATGCAATTTCCCAATGAGTACGATGTCATTTTAAATCCTATTGTCAGCAGTTCCAATTCTCAAGGGTGCCTAGTGTATTATCTCTTCGTATCGATATCTTATCTCTTCATACTGATATCTAGACTTTTCTTCTGTAGTTACCTTTGTAACTTTTAGAGTGACCCATTGAGATTTCCAAAATCATGTATGTTCCTTTTCATTTTTTTCTGCTTCTGCTTCTTCATCTCTTTTACTCCTCTCCCCATTTTTCTCCCGTTCTCTCTTCACACTCTCCTTTTGATTTTTGGAAACTGCAAATGGTTGCAGGGTAGATCTTGCGTTTCTCCAGATTTCCTCAAATTGTTGAGCATCCAAGTTTTATTCTAACCACCGTCTACTGGATCATTAAGCAGGTACTGATATAGAGGGACATGAATTCTTTTACATGAGATATCATTCTAAAGTGTAAATCAAGTCAATCACTTTTCAAGTAATTATACAGAGGAGTATTTAAAATAATCCTGTAAGGAGGCATTCTACTCATTCCAACAATACAGATATTACTAAAAAAAAAAAAATGGAAACTTCTCTGAGGTCTTCAGGGCATATGAAAATATTTTTTTCAATACACATTTGGATATATAAATTTGGGTGTTTTATATTTTTAAATGGTTCAGAGAATTGATTGGATAAACAGTAGCTTTATTGGTCCTCATCAGAAGTCAGAATTTATTACATAGAAATATTTTTAACATTAAGTCTTCTTTCAGATAGAAATACGATTCTGCTTAGATAATCTGGCAGGATTTTGCCTTCCTTCCATGATTGAGTTTCCATATGACTGATAACAATCCTAGGCACCTAAAAAGGGAATGGTCCCTGCAATCCTTTTATGGATTGAAGATCTTCTAAGAAAGGGTAGAAAGTAAAAATGATGGGGGCCTTTTCCCCCTAGGCAGCTCCTCCCTAACGACATTCAGTTATGGACCCTGGAATATTAGCAGACAACATGAATCCCTTTCCTCTAGTTCCAGTTGGATCTCCTAAAAAAGTCATATATATTAGTGCATTACAGTTCACTGCTCCTGGGAGAGCCTGCCTGATTTGTCCAGGACAAAGACCTACAAAGTTTATGTAGAATCTTATTCATTTTCTTGACTTGTTTACTGCTATTCTTTTTTTTTTTTTTTTTTTTTTTTTTTTTGAGACGGAGTCTCACTTTGTCGCCCAGGCTGGAGTGCAGTGGCCGGATCTCAGCTCACTGCAAGCTCCGCCTCCCGGGTTCACGCCATTCTCCTGCCTCAGCCTCCCGAGTAGCTGGGACTACAGGCGCCCGCCACCTCGCCCGGCTAGTTTTTTGTAGTCACTCCCATTCCTACACTCAACACAGTTCATGACATATGAAAGCATCTGATAAATATTTGCTAAGTAGATGAATGAAGGAATAGATGATAAACCCTAGCTTATTGCCCACTCTTCCTGTCTCCACAGATGCACTACAAGGGAATAAGAGTTGGGATACTCCTTAGGATATAGATTCTCAAAGGAAATACCCAGAATGCAATGATATTCCCTCTTTTCCTTTCTCCAATTTATTTTTCAAGCATTTTTTTCTAGGGAAAATAATTCCTTCGCCTTTGTCTCATCTTCTGATCTAATATTCTTTTTTTCTAAATAAAAACTATCTACATGTATCTAAATAACATAGTGGCTTGTAATCTATTTCTTTGAGTTCAAAAAAGTGCTATTGCTCTCAGTACCCGCAACATAACATCAAAATAAATTATCTGGTCACATTTTTGTATGTTAGGCTTTCTTTTCACAGAGCCTTCTTGGATGCTCGTGTTGTCAGCATCTCAAAAGGTTCTTACTAAAGAGTTAGGATTTGACAGGCAAGCCAACTGTGCCAATTATCAATTTATTGCCTTTTATCGCCAAAGCCACTCTTCATTGCCTGCTTGTGATCCTGGAACATTTCTTCCTTGCCAGTCGGCATGAGGTTAATCTTTGTTAGTAGAGGGTGCTGGAGGGACACTGGAAAAGGAAAGGGGCTCTGCTTCTGCCTCCCACGTGCTGTTTCTTCCTGCTTCTGCAGCACTGGGACGGTGTGTGGGGCACCAAGTGGATCTCATCCCCTGTGAGTACCATGACAGCAGAGATGTGGTTTGTTATGGGGCCTACCCAGCCAATCAGACTCTGGTAAATCATCATTAATGTGTCTAAGTTCATCATAGAGAAGTATCCCCATTCTCCTTACCAGTGGCTGCTCTCAGGATAAACATGCAATCAAGTTTGGGATGACAATATATGATATGTGAGGAGAATATTCTAGAGACAATTACTTCTAGGAAAGATTTCTTTATTTAGCAAAAATACACAAGATAAAAGCAGTTGCAGTTTCTGCCTCTACTGTTGGCATATGGAGATGTGATACCTGGAGCTGAGTGGCCTTTTCAAGACCAACAATAATAGTAGTCATGTTGAGAATGGCAGAATGGGAAAAGGAATAGAATTTAGACCTTAGGTGATGCAGTTGAAACACGGCATTATTCAACCCTGAGATACTGACCTTCCAACTTCTTATTATGTGACATACAAAAAAATTAAAACAATACATACTGTTTGGGATATTTGTAGTCTTCTAATGAATTGCAACCTAAAACATCCTAAACATTTCTCAAAACAAATTCAACAAGCACTTCCTGCTCCACACCTGTGAACCCAGGAATCTGGTTTGATTCTGCAAAAGGCTGATACCAGCCTTAGGCCCTGGAAATGTACTCCTAGGACTGCTTGACAGGAAGGCTACTTTGTTCCATCTACTATAACAAAGATGAGATCCAGAGATTTTTATCTTAAGACCTGGAAACAAATCCCTCTCCTGACTTTAGTTCTCTTTATGCTTTCCATTTTGGTCATTTTCATTTCTTAAATCATGGAAATGATTTTTCTTTGTAGCATATAAAAAAGCAAAATAGTAGTTTAAAGCATAGGCTCTGAAGTCAAAAGGTCCTTGTTCAAATCATATCTCCTCTATCTTGAACACATTATATAACATACATAAAATAGGGCCTCTGTTTCTCAGCTTTAAATGGATATAATAGGATCTGCCTCATAAGATAGTGCTTGGAGCATAGCCATGATTGTGGCAACCTTATTTTGCATTCATAAAAACCTCAATTTTACCTTGACAAGCAGACCACCAATAGACAGACTTTGAGAATGATCAGGACAATTCAAACGAAATATTAGAGGCTTGGAAAGAATAATTCTACATGAAAATATACCTATTTATTCGGGGCCTCATCAAGAATTCTGAGCAGAATGTCACATCTTTTGAAGGAGAACTGGATTCTTATGTTACAGGACAAACTAACCCTCTATGCAAATTCAGGTACTGATGAAGGGCTTCTTCACTTTTGCACTAGAAAGGACTACACTGATGAACTTGAATAGCTGAGAGAGAGGGGCTGGTTGAATATCATCCAGCATCTCCACCACATGGTGTGTGTTTAATGTGATGTCTGCGAAGAAGAATGGAGATAGAACATTCTCATGCTTTGAGAAGCAACAACAACAACAACAAATCATTGAAAGCTCTGCCTTTTCATCTGTTTCCCCTTACCTTTGATTTTTTTCTAGGTCAAATGGTAACAGCACTGAAAATCTGACTATAAAATAGGCAAACAAATCACAAAAGCCATTTTCTCTCGAAATACACACAGGCATCTCATATAGTGGTGGAACTTAACAAAAATTAAGTAAATAAATAATGGGTGAACACTGCCATACATTTCGATGCCTCAGTCATATCTTGGGACATTTGCAAGTGTGTATTTGCAAATATGTGTTCCCAGGCTTTCACGTATCCAAATTCCAATTCTGTGCAATTTAAATTGCAAATATTATATAGTTAATGTGAAGTTTACACAGAGACTCCAAAAATGTATCTTTAGGGCACCGACACTACACACAGTGATTTTTTTTCTTTTTTTTTTGGTAATAATGTGAAAACCTTGAATTTTTAAATTGTTTCCTTTAATAATAATTGCCAGATTTAGCACCGCAAATGGTTTGACAAGGCAATAACGCTTTGTGAGTTTATGGCCCTGTGCTTAAACTGTTACGCCATGACATTTGGTGACCATTAGGCACACTTAATCTGATAGATTCCCCCCTACACACCCACTCACATTCCACACCTATAAACAGTAAAAAGACTCTTAGAACATGGGGACAAATTTTGAAAAACATTCCATGGTTCCCTGTGTCCTCATCTCATTATTAAGTATTCAAGTGTGCGTTCCTGGAAGAAGCAAAGGAAGCAATCGTGTTCGAGGGTTAATTCTAGGAGTATTAGACAATCATGACTGGAGAAGGAGCCACAGAAAAGCTAATAGCACCTTTTAACTCTCTTAGAGTAACTCTTAAGATTTATGCTGCACGAATAATTACTTGGCATACAAGATCATCTGCAGTCTTGTTTTTTATGAAATTCTGTCACTGGAAAGGACACAGTTACATGGTTTGAGATCTGCCTGTACTATAACGCAGCCTTTGAGGAGTGCCGTGTTAAATACAAGTATGAAACAGGAGGAAATGTATTTTCTGACCTTATGGGAATTTGATATCTAACTAAGCATGGACATGCATTAAATCAAATTCTTGTCCAAATCTCTTGAACTAAGAAACTGCTTCAGGAAGTGGGTTTTTTTTTTTTTTTTTAACACTTTGTCTACATGTGAAACAAACCTCAGACAAAACGCTGGGGTCTTGCTCAGGGGAAAATTGTTAAAATACAGCACAGCAGAAACACTAGGGAAACACAGTATTTGCCTAACAGATTTCACATGATAGTCTGCAATGCAGAGCTGGTAGACCTGTCAACTTTGTACCTGAACACTTACCCTTCTCTATGATTTGATTTGGATATATGTGGGCTGTCTAGGACTTTTATGTGTCCCTTTATTTTTCTGATCATCTCTAAACTGTGCCCTTAAAAATAATAGCCTTTTAGAATCACCAGAAAACTAAAATTTATCTGTCTTACATTATGTTCATTTTTCTCCAAAACACACATATCTTGTGTTTTCAACATAAAACAAAATGTAATCAGCCAATCCAGTTTACCCTAATAGAGTTATTTTTACAAAAAGAAGCTGATATGCAAGTATGTAGATGGCTAATAAAGGAATGTCTATGAGATATTTTCCCCTGTCCAAGAATGCCAAGACCTCCAATATTTTTTTTCTAAATTCCTTGTTAAACTAATTCTGTGTGATAGGCAAATATGTCCTCCACATGCTGCTGAATTAAAATTCAGCTTTCAGTGAATAAGATTAATTGCCTCTTCAGACAAAGCTGGATTTGCGCTCCTATTAGAGAAAGGGGAGGGGGAGAAGCAAGGGGCAGGGTGCCAGCTAGACTGCAGTATTCAGTTACACGTGAAATGATTTGTAATTCTGAGTAATCACTTAGGACAAGCCCTTGCACCATTTTATCTATACATGACTCTAGGCCAAAGTCAATACTCATAGTAAAATAATGAGATGAAGCTAACTGAGCCCTTTTATTAATGCTCCAAGGAGCAAATCTGATGCTTGAGTCGCTCGCATTGAAAGTATCTACTTCTTCCTAAAAAATGAACAAGTGGGTCAGGATGCCCAGTAGCAGCCAGGGTACCTGTTTCAACAAAATCATAAACAGACCCTTCCTGCCACCCCCTTTTCTGTTTGTGTACCAGGCTTCACCCAGCTGCAGGTGAAAGCACATAAATTTTGCATTACCTCTAGGCTCATTAAGGAAATCTGGCTGTCTCCTAATAGTTTCCCCTGACTTAGGGGACATGCACACACACACACACAGAGCATGATGAACCTTAAGAAAAACAATGCATAGTACTTCTGCTTTCTTTTCACCAGTATTATGAAGAAAAGTGACTGTTCTAGCAAATGCACAGCTTGGTGACAGAGTCAGCATGCAACTGTTAGGGAAATGAGATGGATAACCAGCTGTCCCAGTTTCCTGGAAGTGGGGCATGGGGAAAGAGTGGGTAGTGGAAAGGAGGGGGAAGCAAGGGTGTAGGGAAATCCTTGCTTTAACCCCCAGATTTTGTTTTCCCCTTGTATCACTATTGGTCAGGTAACCCATCTGACAGATAGTAGCATTAAATAACTCCCCCACTAAGTAGTAGGCAATGTTTTACTCTTCTCTGTGCTATTGAAGGCCTAAAGGATCACTAGGAAGATTTAAAAACACATTTTCCTTAATGTTATTTTATAAAATTTGGTTAGTGAGAGAAACTAATTTATGCAGTGGGTAACATTGTCTTATATTGGAAAAATGCAATAAAATGTTTCTACTCTTCAGAGAAAAAGAAATGTCTGAAGTGACTTTTGCTTATAAAGGCAAAAATCTCCATACATATGTACTCCAAAATCAGACAACATAGGTATAATAGATGAAAGGATATAAAGACACCTACATTCAAATTTCAGATTTGTCACCTATTAGCTGGGTGACTTTCCCAAATCTCTCGGGTATCTGTGGGTACAGTTCTCTCGTCTATAAAGGGAAGATTATTATAAATTTACAAACAAATTTGTCGTGAAGGGTAATGCTTAGTTCAACATCTAACACGTAGACGTGACTACGTGCATCTCTCCCTTCCCTGCATTAAACAGACCATATAGAGACTTCAATTTAATTACTCCTTCTAACATTTATCTGATTAGAGCTTACAGTAGGTGACCAAAATAGGTTTTTGGAATGTCATTTCCATTGTGTGCTCATTGGTAGAGATGCCAGCAAATGTAAAATTGCCCTCTGAAAGGCTTATATGAAGTGTCAACCAAATAATCAGTCATGAGCCACAGAGAAATTACTGAAGGGATTCTAGGACCTCCACAAGAAATACATGCTAAGTTCACATTAATTACATTTTTCTCAGCCGTCACTTGGTTTTGCACACATCCTGAACTAGGAATAGTATTTTTTTTAATGGTGATATCCCATAATTATGTAGCTAGCACTGTCCTGGAAGAAATTTTCAGTTTATTGAGGACTCGAGGTATGCAACACACACATTCACATAAATACTCGGCAACTTGCCAGATGATATAGAGTAAGGGCATCCGTGTAAAAGGCAAAACACATGCAAAGTCTCCAACACTTTAGAAAGCTTGGTATTAGGGACACCTGCAAAAATTTGGTGTGATTGGAAAGCAGAGTGTAGTTAGGAGAGTGGAAAAATGGGGGGAAGGAGGGAGATAAGCCAGAGCCAGTCAGATGGTGCTTATCAGCAATTCTGAAGTGTTTGCACTTAATCTGGAGACCAGAAGCTCTCAAATTTTAGTGTGAAAAAGAATCACATAGGGAATTATTAACAATACAGAGCCTAGGTCCTACTACCACTAATTCTAATTAAGAATTTCTGGTGTGGTTCCTGAGCATCTGCTAACAAGCTTTCTAGGTGATTTTGATGGAAGGTGCTACACAAAACTCACTTTGAGAAAGACTGCTGCAGGATATGGGGAGTAGGTCATTAGGGATTTATCAGAGGAGGGATATAATCAGATATACGGTATAAGAAGATAAATAGCTGCTGGAGGATAAATTGGAAGGTACCAAGATGAGAAGGAGGTGCATAATCAAACTGAGAAGCTTTTTCAGTGGGACAGGAGAGAAATTATGGGGCCACTGAACTAAGGAAATAGCCACAGGAGAAGAATAAAAGGAAAGAGATACAACAAGCAGGACTTGGTGGTTTACTGCATGGAGAAGGAAAGAATCTTAGATGACTTCAAGTTTTCTGTTTTGGGTTTTGCTGTTGATAATTATGTATTTGTTAAAATAGATTACATAGGAAGATGAATAATTGGGGGGGTAGGAATTAAATTTTGGATATGTAAGATTTAGTAAACTGGCTTAAAGCATGGCCTTTGAGTCAGATAAGCTGAGTTTGAAGCCTAACTCTGCCACTTAATTTCTGTGTGGCATAGGCAACTTGCTTCGCTACTCAAATATAAAATAAAGGGGAATCAGAAATTTTGGTGAGTAGAAAAGTTAAAAAAAAAAAAAAAAACTCAGCATAGTGCTTGAAAGGAGGTGCTTTAAAAATGCTAATATTCATGATTGCTATTAATTTTAACATCATCGTCATTAGCTAGCTGGAGGTATTCCAAAGACAGATGAAAATATCACATAGATGAGCGTTAAACTTTATTTCTCTTTATTACGGAGAAGTTCATCCAGAGAGAGAAACCTTTGAAGAAACCAGGGCTGATAGAATGCAGGGAAATGCAAATGGTTCAACTGATAGATGAACTCAATGAAGCTGAGGAGTGGTCAGAAAGACAGAAAAGCAGAAGTACTGTAGGTCGAGTATGTAGAATAGCTTAAGAAGGAGAAAGTTGTTAACAGTGTCATATGCTTTAGAAAGGTGAGGTAAAATAAAAGCCAAAAAATGTCTATTGTATTTGACAAATGGAAGGACTTTGGTGATGTTAACCAGCATGGTTTCAACGATTTTGGAAGACGACTTTTCTCAGGAGGTAAAAGAGTAAATGGGAGCTGGGGGGATAGCTAAAATAACGCTATAATGGCAGAAACTATATGATAGCAAGAAGAGTCAGCAGGTGGAAAAATACTGTTTTTGTTCTTTTGTTTTTTTTTTTAAATAGGAAAGGGCCATAAGCACCAATTAAAGCTTGAAGACATGACCCAGTGGAGAAGAGAAAGAGAAAAAGACAAAATCATTGATGCAGGACAATCTGAGAGGAGAAGGAAAAGAATGTAATAGGAAATAATACCATGGGCCAGTCCAGTGGCTCACGCCTGTAATCCCAGCACTTTGGGAGGCTGAGGTGGGTGGATCACTTGAGGTCAGGAGTCCGAGACCAGCCTTGCCAATGGGGCAAAACCCCGTCTCTACTAAAAATAGAAAAAATTAGCCGGGTGTGGTGGCGCACACCTGTAATCCCAGCTACCCAGAAGGCTGAGACAGAAGAGTTGCTCGAACCTGGGAGGTGGAGGTTGCAGAGAGCCGAGATTGTGCCACTGCACTCTAGCCTGGGTGACAGAGCGAGACTCCATCTCAAAAAAAGAAAAGAATACCATGAATTGGTCCTGGCCTGTCAATGAAGGGAAACTACTTCTTTGGCTCTGAAGGGAAAAACATCAAAAGATTAGTCCACATTTCATTAGCCTGCCATGGTAGAATATAAAGCTGAGTGTATTCCTGCCAGAGAATATCAAGTTCCTCTCTAAAACTGGAGTAAAATCTCTGGTGAAGGTGAAGGGGATGTACTGGGAGGTGAGGCAAGTACTGGAGGAGAGTTAAGAATTTGGAATAAGTGACAAGGGAGTTGGTCAACAACCTGTAAAAGCCACCAGGCAGCAATGAGGCACATAATAGTCTTGTATGCTTACTTGACTTTCTCTAGCTTTCTCTAAAGCTTGAGTGGTTGTAAGATCAGAGATGGATAATGGGTTTAATTTAGCTACATTTTCTAGAGCAGACATGGTAGAAGGACAAGGCAATAAAAGAAGGGATGGTGTTAGAGAGAATGAAGTTAAAAAATAAACCAAGATTTAGAAGAGAAGAAATTGAAGGTAGAGAAAAGCTGATAGACAGAAAATTCAGGGATCCAGGGAGTATAGAGCTCAATGAGGCAGAATAACAAGAAAAGAAGATCAAAAAAATAAGAAAAATAGTAAGACAGAATTGAGGGATTAGAGTATAAATTAGGGGCATATAATTTCCAAGGTGAAGTAGTCTCATATGTCGATAAAATATTGTGTGTCAATGGACAGGGCTGACATTAAAACATTTAATGGGTAGTGTAGATGACTCAAACACTGCTGCCTCAGCACCGAAGCCAGGCCTTGGTGCTCCTCTACACAGGACCAGGAGTCAACCCTATAGGTGCTGGAGTATGGGGAATGCTGGAGGGGTTTCCAGGCAGCGAAGGTGCATGCAGAGGGAGGGAGCATCCAGGTGTAAGTGTTTAGTAACCAGCACAAACATACTTTACTATTTGCATAAGCAGTATATACTGATTGAACACCACTTCTATCCATGAACTGAGTGAAGAGATATCCACAAGAATGTGGAAAACATTCAGGATGATTAATATAATATAAAAAATCTAGGAGATGGCTTCACTCTTCAGTGAATGAAGGTCAGTGCCTTGGTGACAGGTAGAAAGCAGCAATGATGAAGCAAAGAAAACAGTATAATCTAATGGCCTGGTAGTCACGGAAGGACAGGAATTTCCAAATATATGCAGAAAAATCAGTGCTCAGGGAGTGACAACTTAAAATTAGGAAGTTAACGGTTTAATTCTCTAGAATAGAACAAACTATTCTCTTTGGAAATGTAGGCATCAAGAGAGACTATTCAAGGTATTTGGTTTTGCTTTTATTTTCCTTCCTCCTCAAATGCATGGACCAAAATCTGAGGCTTACTTTCTGCCTCTCAGCCTGGAATATTTGGCTGATGTCCATGTCAGCTCCCATCTCACATAACTCCTGGGTTCTGTCTATATAGCTAGATACTGTCATTCTTCGGCGACGTGCAAGATAAACAGATTCTGAATGTGCTTATTTGATTGTCAGTAGGAGACGTTCTATTTGCCTTCCATCTAAAATGGGGCCATGTGAACGGGGGCTGTGCTGGTTGTGGATGGGATGGTTAGAACCCTAGAAATCCCAACTCTACAGATTTTTCTCTTCTACTCTTCCTTCTTTTTTCTTCTCCGTAACATACTATTTCTCTTGTCCTTTTGTCTTTCTCTTATTTCTTGTTCCCTACTTAAATCTAACACATATTTTAATATTCTGAAACCACACAGATGCCCCATTCCTTTATATCCAAACCTAGTGTCTTCTAAAAAACAAAAACACATAAATAAAAATTGACTTATTTGGGCACTAGGGAACCCAAATCTGTATCATTAATTTTGTATATGTTCTCATTAATTTGTATCATTAATTTGCCTTGTGTCTTATAAAACCAAATTTAGTTACTTAATTTGCAAGTTTTGGCAAGAGCCTCTGATGATTCAAACTGGCTCCCTCAGTTTCCATATGTGGGAAAATATCCATCACTTACCCCATCATTCCCCCGACTCTGCTAACAGATTTAATAGTTTAAGCTACTATATTACAAAGGAAATACATTTTTAGCATCAAAATAAAGCTAGTATTACTGTAATAGTAGCATTATTGAAAACATCTTATGCAAGTATCTACAATGTATGCTAAACCTAAGTGGTTAAAATGATTTAAAATGAGTTTTTATTGTAAATTATGAATAAGAACATATAAACATTTAAACCCTGCCTTTGAGTGAAAATTGACTCTTTGAGGAATTTTGCCATTTAGCAAATGTCTTATTTTCTACAACATAAAGGGTGAAAAGAAGTGTTTATACTTAGGCTTGAATAAAACCAAAAATATATTGATTTAATCTATATAAATATGTGAAGTAAAAAGTGAGTCTTTTCTATATAAAATAAAATAGCTAATAACTCTTGTTGTTCCACTTAAATTGTTATTAGAAAAAGAGTACTTCAAAACCCTTTGTGTTTTTTTTTTCTTCCTTCCTTTGAATAACTTGGGTAGAAAATCTTAACATTTTATCTGATTATTTAAGAGTTCTCTTTGGAGTGGCAGTAGATAGAGCTTGATATCATTATGTATAAATAAATAATTGGAAGGTTCCATGTCCAGATAAAATTCTAAAATCAGATAAGTGGGTTTCATTTTATCTCTTATTATTTAGTGGTGGGAGGCCTAGTTTTCCCCTCCCCTCAATGGTCTGCAGTTCTCCCAAGATTGCTCCCCCGGGCTCTCCTGTGGCCTGAGGGATGTTTTCAGGATCTCATCAACCCTTTTAATCTGATTGCCATTCTGCATTTTAATCTCTGCTCCTAGGTCCCCTCATAAATTGGGAAGTACTATATTGCCTCCCCTTTCTCTCCACCTCCTAAGCCACATGTAGTCCACAACAGTTCAAGAGTTTTAAAAGCCAGATTATAGATCTACTTCATTATAAAAATGTTCTTGGTGGCACTTTTTTCCTGATAGCCAATAATGTAAGATTCAGTAAACAAACTTAGAATTTCTTATGCCATTTAATAGCATGATGGTTGCTACTGGTGGCTGCATGATTTATTAAAAGGTAAATAGAATTCATTAGTTCCTATCTTAATTTTTTAAACAAATATTTGCTCAACACCTAAAATATGCCAGCAATTGGGCTGGCATTAGGAATACAGAGATGAACAAACATGTTCTCTGGCTTCAAAAAAAACACAGTCAAGTAAAGAGACAGTCATGTAATTATAACAGAATAAAAAAAATGAAGTATAAAATATCATTTGGGCCCAGAGGATGGATGAACTGACAGGACTGAAAAGAAGGTCAGAAATGGTCAAGTTGGATATCACATAGAAGATAATGTTTGAACACTCTTTGAAGGAAGAATATGAGAT
The DNA here is from genome assembly GCF_024542745.1 of Macaca thibetana thibetana. NCBI lineage: Eukaryota > Metazoa > Chordata > Mammalia > Primates > Cercopithecidae > Macaca > Macaca thibetana. The sequence goes on along the minus strand of NC_065584.1, from coordinate 120,378,594 downwards.
AATATAAGAAAGTTACGTCAATCACAGGTGTATACAAAGGCTCAGAAGGGAAAAAAAAATCCCACAGGAAATAGTTATGTACCTGTCAATACTTTCGTATGTAGAGAATGTAAGATGCCTGTTTATGTAATCACTAAAATTGACATCATAAATTCCTGTGGGGCAGTAAAGACCTTTTTTTTTTCAGGATCAGGATTTCTTCAACTTAGTATTTCCTTGAAGTCCCATGGTAATGCAGAAAGCGGCAAGTAGGGCTGCCAGAATCGTCGAACACTACATTGGATTCGCGATGCCTTCCAAAATCAATTAATGTGGCAACTCAGGCCCATTTAAAAGGGATACCATTGACAAACAGGAAAAAGGTAGAGGCACAAAATGCATGTAATCCCTCCATAGCCCTAACACAGCATGGAACTGAATTTGTAGAAATTTCGAGAACTGAAATACCAACAGAGTTCACCACCAAACACTGCACCACAAGCAAATTCATTCTTTCAAAGATCCTACTTTCTTATCACCCTCGCATCCTTCTGGAGCGCTCTCACTGTAACAATCCTTTGACCTCACAGAGGAGTGCAATCTGTTATCCTCATCACCTCATTTCTATCTACCGAGCCCCTCAGGAATTCACGTCCCTCCTTCAACAGATCATGTTCCACAGCCCCTATTTATAATGAATATTTTGTAAATGCCCTCAATTCCCTGGGCCCTTTCTTCTTCCATCACATTCACCTTGCAAATTCCAATGATGCATCTAACAATGTGTTGTCTCTGGGCCGGCATCAGTGAAACTGAGATCTGCTGGACAAAAATTTCCTAACAGGGCAAATTGAGATCATAGGTCGTTAATGGTCACCAGCCTCAAATGATGATTTAACACTGAGAGACCAAAGTGATCTCTCACTCACCATCACAGTGACTATCTACTGCTTTCTTCCTGTACCTCCAATTATCCACCTGCTTTTTTCCCCAGCAGATAACCTGATCTTCTCTTTAGTGGATCATTACCATCAGCATTCATATATGCTCTAATATCTCACACATTTAAAAAAAATGAAAATCAGAGCAAAACTTTGACTCCACATCCCCCTCCAATTGATACATAATTTCTCTTCAAACCAACCTCAACTTCATCGCTTCCCAGGGGAATCTTGCTTACTCACTATTCTTTTTTTAAAAAATTTTTTTATTATGCTTTAAGTTCTGGGATACATGTGCAGAATGTGCAGGTTTATTACATAGGTATACACATGCCATGGTGGTTTGCTGCACCCATCAACCCATCACCTACATTAGGTATTTCTCCTAATGCTCTCCCTCCCCAATGCCCCTGGCCCCAGTGTGTGATGTTCCTCTTCCTATGTCCATGTGTTCTCATTATTCAACTCCCACTTATGAGGGAGAACATGCAGTGTTTGGTTTTCTGTTACACTGTTGGTGGGAATGTAAATTAGTTCAACCATTGTGGAAGACTGTGTGGTGATTCCTCAGGGATCTAGAACCAGAAATACCATTTGACCCAGCAATCCCATTACTGGGTATATACCCAAAGGATTAAAAATCATTCTACTATAAAGACACATGGATATGTATGTTTATTGCGGCACTGTTCACAATAGCAAAGTCTTGGAACCAACACAAATGCCCATCAATGATAGACTGGATTAAGAAAATGTGGCACATATACACCATGGAATATTATGCAGTCATAACAAAGGATGAGTTCATGTCCTTTGCAGGGACATGGTTGAAGCTGGAAACCATCATTCTCAGCAAACACACTCACTATTCTAATGGGTATTGCCAATAATTTCTACATCACCAAACCAGTTCTTGTCTTAACCTCTCAGCAGCATTCAAAAGTTTTTTTCCCACTCCTTCCTTCTGGACATAACCCTCTTTACTTCTGCAATAACACATTCTCCTGGTCATATTTCTATTCCCTTGATTCTTCCTTCTCAGGCCCAAAGTAGAGCCTGAGATGAAGATTTGTGTGCAAGTAGTTGATGTAAGAGGTGACTCAAGGGGACAGGCGTTAGGGACTTCAGAGAGTGAGATAGGCAAGGAGGATGAAAGAATAAAAGTGTGTTATGAAGGTCAACATGTTAGGCAAGATGAATAAAGAGATTAATTCCTCTGTGGACTTCTGAGTAGTATATAGAATTCTTCCCCATTAGGGGCCCAAAAGACTTTGCCGTTTCTTCCTTTTTAACCCATCAGTTAGTTTTTGTGCTCCTTAAGACTCAGACCTGGGCCAACTTTTAAAAAATCACTTTAATATTCCTTCTTAGTAATTTCAGACATTTTCCTGCTTTAAATGGCATATAAATGTTTACAACCTTTAATCTTTGATCAACTACAGAGATAGATATTCAAGGTATAACTTAGCTTTCTCCATTTGGAAGTTCGTCAGGCATCTCATATTTAGGATTGCCAAAGTAATCTCTCGGCCTTTCACCAATCCTGCCCCAAACCTGCTTCTTTAATTTTCCAAATGTTAATAAATGGCATGTCCATTCAGGCAGTTCTACAAATAGAAACCAGGAATTCTTTTGAAAGTCATCTCTTCCTCCTACCTCCATCCAATCCATCACCACATTCTAGCAATTCTACATCTAAACTGAATTTCAAATCTGCCCTCTTTTTTTTCATCTTACTCCTCATCTAGACCCTGGCAAGAGTCTGTTTCCATTGTTGTTCTCTTCTAATCCACTCTGCATACAGTACTTGCTGTAATGTTTCAAAACCATTAACTAAATGTTGTAACTCTCCTGATTCAAGGATTTTATTATCTTCATATATGATTTAAGCAGGTAATAATTTGTACTGGTTTTCTTGGGGCAAGTTCTGGTTTACACCTCTTGCTGCAGCTTAATTATTACCAATGTCCACTTCAGTTCTCCAAAGTGTCCTGTTTTTGACCATAAATTATACGGTCATGCTACCCTTAAAATAAAATACGAGGTTTCTATAAGAACCATTCCTAACTCATCTCATGTTATTACACTCTAGCCATTTTGAAAGTACCAACAATTTATAGGTTCAAGGTCTTTGTACCTTCTGCCCCCCAACCCCGAGTACAACACACCTGCTCTGAGCCCTCCTCCTGGCCAACTCCTAGTCTTTCATCAAAAATTCGCTTAAGGCCACCTTCTAAAATAGGCGTTTCTCAGTTTTGTTACATAAATCATTTCCACTGGGACATTGTTTAGTATTGTCTTTTCATTGTTAATGCACTGATAAATGTATTTGTACATTCATTTGTTAATATATATCTCTCCCTCTATATAGTAGGCTCCATGAGGACAAAAAAATATCCTCCATTTAGTAACGTATATTACTGCTAAAACAGTGCTGAGTCACATTATGGGTGTTCTCTAGTATTCTTGAAACAGTAGAGAAGAGAGGAGAGAGAAACACAGGTCAAGACCTTTCAATACACTCATTTTATAAATCTGAATAAACAGAAAACCTCTTATTACTCTGACCTACTGAAGTGCAATGAAGATGTTCATAGAAAATGCCAACACAGAAGACATACGTGAAAATTTCTACAACTTTATGAAAATGAACAAAGTTATCTAAATTTAATGCAAAAAGAAACAAATCCCAGAGACAATATTTTTAAATGCTTTGGTAAAAAAAAGGAGGCTTTACTAGCTTTTTTAAAACAGTGAATTAAATAGATACAATACTTAATGAAAATAATAGCTTAGAACAAAAAAGCATACAGAAATATATATCAAATTATTCTCTGATTAAGGATGATAGATGGATAAAACTTTAGAGCCAGAAGGACCCTGGCCATATGCTAGTTCAGTTCTATAATCTTGCAGAGAAGGAGGCTGAGGCCCAGGGAGCTGAGGTAAAGTTATAAAGTCAACAGTAAGAGAAGATCTTCTTGCTTTTGCATAATCAGACAGGTCTACGGCAAAAATATTTGTTACTTTACTAGTAAGTCATACAAAATTTAGTAAACAGGTACAACTTTAGAAATTAAAATAAACACACTAGGTCTATAAGAAGCTAGCCTTTAAATAATCTCTTATACTATTTTCCATACACCATCAGTCTCATAACTGAAAGAGATTAAAATGTTGTGATTTAAAAAATTATACATTTATATCTATAGAATCCATTCACAAAGGTAAATTATTAAATTATACTTCAAGAGTTTTGCTCTTGTTGCCCAGGCTGGAGTGCAGTGGCACCATCTTGGCTCACTGCAACCTCCGCCTCCCGGGTTCAAGCAATTCTCCTGCCTCAGGCTCCTGAGTAGCTGGAATTACAGGCGCCTGCCACCATGTCCAGCTAATTTTTTGTATTTTTAGTAGAGATGGAGTTTCTCCATGTTGGTCAGGCTGATCTGGAACTCCTGACCTCAGGTGATCTACCCTCCTCGGCCTCCCAAAGTGCAGAGATTACAGGCATGAGCCACCGCGCCTGGCCAAAACAAAGTAGCTTTTTCAATGAAATAAAGTAAAAACTATGTCATCATATAGTTAACAAATTACTTTTTTTTTTTTTTTTAACAAAAATTGTTCTTTATTGGGTTTCTTCCTTTTAATGAATTTTATTTTTCACTTTATGACATGTCTTTATGTGAGTTATTCTAACAGTGAACTCACAATCCCTTAATACATTTTAAGTCTTCAAAAACACATATTTCACAGAGGGGTAGTTACTTTAAAGAGTTTAGTTCTGGCATCATATACTGGATGCTTTCTTCGCATGTGAAAATCACATATTCCTTTACAGAAAGCTCACACCATTTGTTTTTCAAAACAAAACACGTCACCTATCCATCTCTCAACCCCAAATAGGAAAGTCCAATTACAATAAGAAGGCCTCCCATAGAGAGCCCATCACTGCCACACAGCAGCGGGAAAGGCGAGATGAGCACAATGGCGGACGCAACACCACTCTACGCCGAGAGGTCCCATTGCAACTCCTGAGAATCAGAGGCCAAATGTTTTCTCTACTGATTTTTTTTTTTTTTTTTTTTTTTTTTTTTTTTGAGACGGAGTCTTTCTCTGTCGCCCAGGCTGGAGTGCAGTGGCCGGATCTCAGCTCACTGCAAGCTCCGCCTCCCGGGTTTACGCCATTCTCCTGCCTCAGCCTCCTGAGTAGCTGGGACTACAGGCACCCGCCACCTCGCCCGGCTAGTTTTTTGTATTTTTTTTTTAGTAGAGACGGGGTTTCACCATGTAAGCCAGGACGGTCTCGATCTCCTGAGCTCGTGATCCGCCCGTCTCGGCCTCCCAAAGTGCTGGGATTACAGGCTGGAGCCACCGCGCCCGGCCTTCTCTACCGATTTTCTATGCCCTCAGGAATTCCTCCGCAAATCCAGATCTTACACACCGCATGTTATTTGTCTGACTCCAGAATGGGAATATGGTCTGCTAATTTTTATGCTGTACCCTGATTTTAATAAATGTGTACATTACCTATTTAAATGTGAATATTAAAGAATGCAAGTTCCTTTAGTACTATTAAAGGGAACATAATTTCTTTACAATAAAAATACTAGTCAAAGAGCCTCGGTAATACAACAATTGACTAAAATGGAGAGCTAGATATGGAAGAAATTATTTCTCCATCGAGGTTCTCCAGTGTAGGACATTTATTCAAGCCGGAAAACTTGCTACGCAGAATATTCTCCACCCCAGAAATATAAGCCAGTATTTAGCACTTACATGAAAAACGACTTTGAAGACCGGTAAGATCTCTGTGTGAGGTTTTCATTGCAAAGACCTTATTTCCGGTATGTCATGTCTAACTCGGAAATTGTAATTACTTTGATAGAAGTTTGGTGCTCAACTTCTTTTCTTGAGTATTTTGGCTTCCCTTCTTTGAGGTGGGAAAAGTGACTAATGATACTCGGGAAATGATTAACTTAAAAAGAAACAGCTAAGTGTATTTGATCTTCCTTTGATGGGTGTGAACACTAGATCCCTTCCCCCAAAGTGGAACTGGACTAAGCCAGCTCTGGGAGAATGAAAAGAGTGTGATAGAGAAGTGAGAGGAATACATTTGTTCTTGTTCCTTTATCTCAGTGAAGCTACTTTAACTGGTGGAAACTGCTGATAGTCAATCTCGTATTTTCACTTGGCGTTTGACATCAATGTTGTCAATAGAGACATAATTGTCTCTGTCAAAAGCATCATTCATTTCCAAATTGCGGAGTTATTTACAGTCGTGTCTTCACTCAATGTAACACTACCACTCAACACTCAGCTGTTCCTTCTCTGTTTTAACTAAACATTCGGGCAGACTTTTAAAGAAGCTCTATTTTAGATTAGGCTAACAACCCGAAAATGAACCCAAAGAGAAAAACTTCTCTTGTCCAAATACCATTTGAACAAATGGATAGAATTTTTCACAAAAACTGGCATTTCAAAACGAGTTCTGTTTGGTAAGAGATGTGGTGCTGAAAAGCGACACTTATAATGACAGCAGTGTGGATCCCCAATAAAGAAGACTGGGTTGCATTGTGGTCTAATTATGACCATTTTAAGTTTTAAGAGTGTGTGTGTGTGTGTGTGTGTGTTTAATCTGGAAATCAATTATAATAATATTGCTTCCAGTTAAGCATCTACTATAAATCTCTGTTTATAGAAACATGGTTGATATGGGTTTTCGATGTGATTATAGTTAAATAGAAAATATTGTGAGGAAAACTTAGTCTTCTGTTTCTAAGGACCCAAATGACTAACTACTTACTTCGTAGTTTCTATGCACCCAGCATGGTGCTAGAAGCTGTCTAGCATATAAAAGAATGATGGTGATGTAAACGAAACAAAAACTCATGGAAATCACGCAACGTTTTTTGAAAAAACTTACAGTAATTTGGTTGTCTCGCCATCTTCTCTTTCAGAGAACAAATCTTAGGGTATCAAGAAGAAAAAAAGGAAGAAAAAATAACCTCTGTATTTCCCAGAGGCAACTACTTATGTCTTGTTACTAGCAGAAGACATGATAATGGCAAAGAGGCAGTGCATGAAATTTAGAAAATTGGAGGCAGGTTTCAAGCTAATTTGTTAAACAGAATTTTGATAGTGCTTTTCCTAAGAAAAGTATGACTATAAATCCATGTGGGATCCTTTACCCTTGATGAAAATGTACCGAGTAGATAAACTAAAATATACATACGTATATATATCAAGCACTCTAAATATGTTTTTGTCATCTGGACAAATTGGAACTTGGATTATTTTGAAACCAGAGCATTTTTAAGTAATAACAGCTACCACACTTACTGTAAGCCTATGTGTGCCAGGTATCTTGCATCCATGATCTCGTTCAAGCCTATCCTCCAGACCATAAATGTATGACCATTACTGGCATTTCATAGATTAGGTAAGTAAGGGGTACAGATATTCGGGGGTTTTCTTAAATCTTTGTAGTTAATAGTAATAGTGGTGTAGCTGGCATTACCACCAATATAAGTAATATGATTTTACATGGATTTCTCTCTTTTACATCTCACAACACCACCGAGGTAGGAACTATTAATATCCTTATTTTTACAGATGAAAAAAACAATACAAATCTTAGCCTTTCAACAACTCAGGTTGTAAAGGACCTTACTTAGCTCATATGTGATTGGGCTGGGATTTAAACACGGTTTTTTTGTTTTTTTGTTTTTTGTTTTTACTCCAAAACCAAGGCTTTTGTCAACTAGCCATACCAATCTCTCCAAGATCAAAACTGAAGTTTGAATTCACATTTTTTTCTCAATAAGGGCACAAATTCCATCTTACCTTACTGATAGAAATTTAAGAATATCAAAAAGTTGCCATGATCTCTATCTTGTCGTGTGGTTTCCCTTTCTCTCTCTCTTCCTCAGCCCATTCTTACCCAAGCTTATCCAAGACTCCTCAACTCTCTATCTTGTGAGAAGCCCTTTTCTTTTTTGAGTATCAGAAAGTTTTAGGGGGCAATGCTAATGTTCGCTTTTCGTTTTATTGTGTTCTCCCATCTTTGCCCAGCTTTTTCTATTGTACCTACAGCACTAGGAGACCAGGCTTCTAAGAATGTAGACCATCCTTCCTGCTGACAAACTGCATCATAGTTTTCTCCAGTTCATTCTGCATCTTGGTGTATTGGCTGGTGCCAAAGCACAGTTCTCCTATACTTTCTGTATCTGGTTATTTTGTAAGGGCCTTGGTTTATATTCTCTTTCACTGCCCAACTAGGTTGCATTGACTATAGCCCCTTCTCCTTTCCTCTCAACCTCTTGCCTTCCCTGCCCCAACCCCACTATTTTCCATACATTTTTCCCTGTATTTCATTCCCTATGTTTCCCTATATTTCATTAACATTTCTATTTTCACATGTGCATTGCCCCATGGCAGTCCATTTTGCTCAATCCTCATCTTCAGATCTCCATATGCCCCCACCTCACTATTTTCTCACCCAAAAGCATGAAAAAGACTTTGGATCCCACTTTTTGTTATATGCACACAGTTAAGATAACCAGAAGCAATATCTCTAACTATAGAGAAATTCATACATAATGGTAATTGCGGGATGTTTTTAATGAATACCTATTTTACCATAATTGTTGTTGTCTTTGTACATGTGTCTATAATCATATGTGTTAGGCTGGTTCACCTTCCTCCTTATGTTCTTGATTAAAATTAGAAAAACAAAAATCCAGTTTATAAGCATTAGTTATTGAATCGTCACCTTCTCACTCTGCTTATTGACAATAATTTGGAAATAGCAAACATCGTGTCTGATTTATTACGCCATCCATTTCCCATGGCCTGGGGCCACTTCTCAGTGATTAATGGTGTGTGAGGTTGTTGCAATATTAAAAAGATCAACTTGAACCTTAACTCTAGGCATAACAAACTCTTCAGGGGCTTACAATAATTTTGCTTATTTTTTTTATTTCTAGATGTCAACAATGAAATAAACAAATCTTTATTACTCCTCAACTTTGAAATATTAATAACAGGCTTAAGTAATCTGTCTAAAATTCAATACCTGTAGTCATTGTGGAAATCTGTATGTCTTTGAGATTTGTTAGCCAGTAATGAGCAGCCTGGGATACACACACATGCGTGCACTTGTATAATTCCAGATGAGAAAACGAAAGAATACCTTTTTGGGGACATTTTATTTTCACCTATTATAATTCTGTGTTCTATGGGATATTTCAGAATCCTTCCTTAGTTACATCTTTCAAATAGCAATTTACAGTCTATAACATATTTTTAAAATTATTATATCTCACATGTTCTTCAAGGTAGCTAGGGCAAGTAATGTTAGAAATGGAATGAAACAGGAATATTAAATGATTTGAGGTCATCTACTGACTGGGGCCTTGAACCCAGATCTGATTCCTAGCTCACGGTTCTCTCTACCATGCTTACCTAAATATTAGATCAGACATGTAATACCTACAGTGAAAATTAAGCTTTAATCCTTTAAACAGAAACAAAATTTAATATATTCTATCATTATATCTATTTGATCTGGTGTGAAGAGAGAAAGGAATAGTCTGATTAATTTTACTTTCTGGTTTCCAATTTCTAAGAATTTAAACCTGGAAAAAATACATTCAACATCACGAGATAATTTAAACTTTAATCCAAAGGGCACTTCAAAATCTTACAGTACTTTAGAGTTGTAATTTTTTCCATTAATTTTTACTGTTTCATAGAGATAGTGTGAGCCAAGAGATTTCCAATGGAACAGCACACCAAAGCACCTTCTTTTCTACATGGCATTACCTTCTGACTGCATCCATGTGAATAAAGCATAAAGCAGTAAGATACTTTTTTAAGAGCAGAAACATGTTATTTTTTAAAACTTGAGACAAGATCTCCCTCTGTTGCCCAGGCTGGAGTGCAGTGGTATAATCACAGCTCACTACAGCCTCAACCGCCCAGCCTCAAGTGATCCTCCCACCTCAGCCTCCTAAGTAGCTGGGACCACAAGCATCCACCACCACACCTGGTTAAATTTTTTGTTTTGGTTTTTAATGTTTTTAAAACCAAATTTGGGGGGGTTTGCTTTTTAATTTTTGTTGTTGTTGTTTGTTTTGTTTTGTTTTTTAGAGATGGGGTTTCACTGTGTTACCCAGGCTGGTATCAAACTCCTGGCCTCAAGTGGTCCTCCTGTCTCAACCTCCCAAAGTGCTGGAATTACAGTGTGAGCTTCCATGCCTGACCCAGAAACATTTTAAACGCTTGCACATTTTGACATAAAGAGTTTTTCATTGTGTGAAAGGACTTCAATTTTTTCTGAGGGCTTCTCTCTCATTAAAATAATGGTTGCAAATATTTTGAAAATACGGTTTACTATACTTGAGGATGAAAGATTTATTTTAGAGACATGCAATAATCTTCAGCTCCACTTTGAACATGAAGGCCATAAATACATTGCGCTTGTCTTTGTTTCTGAATGATCTTAGATGTTCAGTGAGGAAGGTGAGAAAGATGAGGAAGATAGAAGCTAAAATGAATCATAAGAGGAATAAAGTTAACCCCAATAAAAGTGTAGCTTTTATAGCGTACTGGTTTCTGATTGAGGCTGTACCTAATTACTGCAGACTTGGCTTGAAACAGCATAAATGTATTACCTTGCAGCTTAGGAGGTAAAAATCTGCAATGGGTCTCAGGGAGGAGCTAAAATCAAGGTATTGGAATAGCTGTGTTTCTTTGGAGGCTCTGAGGAAGAATCCCTGCCCCCACTAGGCTGGCTTCTAGAGGCCACCTACATTCTTTGTTTCATGGCCAATCACTCCAGCCTTTTCTTCCACTATCGCATCCTTTTATCTGACTCTAAACCCCCTGACTATAATTTATAAGGACACTTGTGATTATAATGGGCCCATGCATAATCCAGGATAATCCTCCTTCCTCAAGATCCTTAACTAATTAAATCCACAAAGTCCCTTTTGCCATGTAGATCTTGAGGGTTAGAACGTGGACATCCTTGGAAGGTTGTTCTGCCCACTACTGTATGCATAAAATATTGTAACTTTTAAATAAACATTGAGATAATGACTTTTTTAAAACAATACTGTTATGTAGAATTGATTTCCTTATTTGAATGTTGTGATCTGCGTAGGAAAGGTATGAGATAATACTACCTGGAAGTTGTTTTTAAAATATACCGTATATTATTCTTTGATTAATAAATCAAATGTACAGTATATTTCAGTTGAAAGCAGCTCTCCAATGTGGGAGTGTGTGTTTTCCCTTACAGAGCAGCATATAGAAATTTAAATTGTGAAAAAGCGTTTTAGGCTGAATGTGCACTGTGGAATATGTTCGAAAACACAAAGTTTTCTATTAAAATTGGCATTTATGGGTCTCTTGCTAACAGCTCCTACAATGATCAGCTGTGACCTCATTAGTAACATGAGCAGCAAGGAAGGCAGCTATGTATTGTTACACTGGTATCCACTCTAATGGTGTTCTAGTGAATGGGGAGATAAGGAAATGCCGTGCTATCCATATTAATTGAGATAAGGCACAAGATGATTTTGGCCTCTTGTTCCCGTGCTGTCTCATACCATGTTTTTAAAGTTATTTTCAATAACACCTAGCAATTAGGAAGCTTAAAATTACGTATTTTAAGACTTGGAATCAAATAACTTCACTCTCTAAAGACTTAAGGCAATGAAAATTTTTTCGTTTTAAATTTCACTTTCATTCTTAAGTACGACGCTCTAGGAATTTCTGTATTTGTCTTTTAGGGTAATTCTACTCTTGGGCATTATAAAATGTTTGTCTTGTCTTTATGTTTGTTTCCCTTGGTTCTATAAATTGCATCCTCGAGTCCAGAAAATGCTGTGTATAAATACATGTTATTTCAGTGGCGTGCTGGGGGCTGGCTTGTACCAGCTCCTGAGACTTGATTTTGTGTTCCTTTCCTCCTAGCTCTGAGTCCATTGACAATGTTGGTAGCTTGAAATGGACTGTGGTGGGAGTATTTACACCACAAAATTGGCAAGCACTCCAAATAAGGGCTTTTTCTTTCCCAGAGAGCTAGCTGATTATTAAACATTTACTAGCATTTTTCTGCATCTACACACACACACACACACACACACACACACACACACACACATACAGAGTGCTAATTCAGTTAAGGATTTAAGCATATTCTAATTAATCATGGCTAGTCAGTAGCCAATGTGATTTCTACTAAATGATATGACATATTTCTAACTGTTTAAGCTTTCTCAGATCTTAATGCTATATGATAGTTTGTTCATATTATATCACACAATTAAAAGACAAAGACAATACAGGAAAATAAACTTCTAGTTTGCAATACATATCAATATAATGTACCCAATATAATGATAGATGCATTAAGGACACATCACTGATGAAATAGTCTTGCCAAACATGCATAACTTTAGTTGAATCATGAGACAATATCAGACAAACCCAAACTGAATGTCATAGTTAAGAAAATGGGTGAAGTTTTAAGCACATTTTACAAAACAAATCATCAGTACTCCTTAAAAAAAAAAAATCAAGGTATTAAAAGACAAAAAGATGGAGGAAGTGTTACATATTAGAGAAGATTAAGAAAATGTGACACTAAATGCAATGTAAAAATCTGAATTAGATAATGATCTAGAAAAGAGATATTAGTGTGAAAATGGGCAAAATTTAAATAAGGCCTATAGATTCATAAACAGTTTTGCATGAATGTTACTTTTGTTTCAATAATTGTTCTATGTTTATGTGAAATAATAACTTTAGGAGAAGCTGGGAAAATTATGTACAAAATTTCTATACTCTTTGTAATTTTTCATCTGAAACCATCTAAGAATACCACGACTGTGCATTGCTTAAAATGTTTTTTAAAAAGAATATATTTTGGAAGTAGGAAACTCTGGCTTTGAATCCTGCTTTGTAAAACTTGAGATTTCAAACAAAATGTTTACATTACTTTGTATTTAAATTTAAATTTACTTTTCTCATCTATGGGAGAGGTGATAATTGTGTTCATTTCACAGAATGGTAGCAATCAAATGAAATGTTTTCTAAACCTCCTAACATAATGCCTGACATAGGATACACAGAATAAATCATTGTTAAAGAAGCTTTATGATTTTGATGTTGGAGAAAACATAAAACGGTTAAAATTTATTCACAATTAGAAGGTTCCAAATGTCCTTACAATGATCATCCATGTCCTCAAACAGACATGATTATGAAGAATCAAAACTAGTTTCCAAAAGAGGCAATTAAAAGCTTCCATGGGCATAAGGGCCACATTCTTGGGTCTAAAAGAAAAAGAGTATGAGGAGTTATAGGGCTAGATTAAACTGGCCCAATGTTGTATAAGCTGTACTTTGGGATCTGATCATATAAACAGTGTCATGGCCTAGCCATTAAACCCTAGAGGCATAGATTTCATGATTTCTGAATTGGATAATAACACAGTTGCCTGCCAACTCCTATGCAATCTCCCAGCACTGTACAATCACATCTTCCTGCATAAATGCCAAATATATGGCAGCTTAATTTTAATCATGTATATTTAGAAGTGTGTTTCGCTTCTAGGTTTACAAGAAGTTTTCCTTGATGACAAATACATACTTTCTAATAAGTTTTTACCCTGTGGGCTAAAGGCAAAATGTTCAAAGTAATACTACCCCAAGACCTGTGCTCCCACTTGCTTTATCTGCATGTATGTACATATATGTGTACATATGCATATAGAAAACATTTATACATGTATGTATTTTATATAGAATACATCTTAGTTTTGTTCAAACATAAGCAGCCAGAGTCACTTTAAATACTAATGAACACCATCAGCAATGCCTATGTCAAAACTGTTGTAAGTAATAAAAAATTAATTTAAATAATTAAGAAAGGTAACCTTTGCTTTATTTTGCTAAGTTCTCAGTATTCATTTTTCCTTATTTGGATTGATCATAACTTTCAAATATCACGACCAATGAACTTGAAGAGGTACACTGCTCTTGAAATTTGTGTAAATTATTTTAATAAAAATTTCACCTGCAGACAAAACCATCTACTTCCATTCTCTGCAACCTCATTCTTAAAGCAAAATTTACATCACTTAGATACTAATCTAATGACAGAACAATAACCAAATGGCCCAACAACATCAGTAATATGAAAATTTAAAATCATGAATGATCTTTTCATAATTGCCAGGAGGAACTCTATGAATTGTCCTAATTGTATCAGAAAGCCTCATGCATGTGGTTAGGTCTAAAAACACAGGTTTCTAAGTATCAGTTGAGAATATTTTTTACCAGGCCATTTGCCACCCAGGCTTGTAGAAAGCACTCTGTAATGGGAGCAACCGCAGATTCTAAGAACAGCTTCCAGCTACAGAGTCCAGTCGGCTATTCATCTTTGTGGCTAGGAAGGAAAGAATATTCTCAAGTACCTTCAGGGGTTTTATAGGTACTCTTGCTTCAACTCAGTATTTCTGGTCTTCATAAAACAAGAGTGCCAAGAATGACATAGTGAAGCAGTGAGTTTATTCCAAATGCTGAAGTGCTTACTCTACCTTGCATTTTACAAGTTTACAATTTTGGAGCCATTTGAACTACTCATTGACTCAGAGGTGCAATATTTTTTTTAAAGTTATTTCTGACCATAACAGACACTTTAGACCTGCAGTGATGAGCAAGCCCCAGAGGCAAAATACAATAAAGATTTAAGGGCTGTTCAGTGAAGCACTGTGGCTTCTTTGTGGAGGAGTTGAATGGAAGTGGGAGGGCTGGCCTGCTATGTGATTATTTCTGACAATGCTGTTTGTTTTATTTTCATTTTATTGCAGTACTTTGGGGCATTGGTAGGTATGATCTAGAAGAAAAATAAACTTTCATCTCAGAGGTTAAAGTTTTTTGGGGGAAGGATGGGTGGTGGTGGGAGGGGGGGCTCTGTTCTTTTTTGAACTAATAAATGCTGTTTGAAGCAGATGAGATATTCAGAAATGAAACTCAAATTACCTCCACTATGCTTCACAGCAGTCGCTTGTGATTGACTTTCTGTCCATATGAAAAAAGATGAGATACATTTAATTCTAGATTTTAATTATTTTAGCTAACTAAAGCCCAGTCTATTCTATTCTTTATTTTATGTGATAAACTGTAATCTATTTCTTATCATAAAATCTGAATTTACTACAATGTTATTAGAGGTATGTTTGCTGTCTCTGAAGACATCCGTAAGAGGAGGCTAGTGCTAGCTGCGCTGGTATTGTACTTCAGTCAACATATAAACTGAATTATCAACAATTCAGATCAGCTTGCGTTAGAGAACCATAGAGCTTGTGTGGGTCCCAGGCTTAGCCAGATACTATTTTATGGCTTTGTTGCACAGATCCCTTTCCTAGCGAAAACAATTAGTGTGAATTTTCTTGTACTCTTCACTCAAGAGTAATAGTTGTGAAAAAGAAAATAAATAATATTTTTATATTATACATACATATGCTATAATAGATAGCTTTTTGTAAATATAAATACATTATGTATGCACACATACATACTGGATGATGTATTTATTCAAATGTGTATATACACATATACATATACCCTTTCATAACATTTATTGATGAGCACATGGACTGTGACACCCTGACAATTGTCTGTCCGTATCAGAATACTGAAGAATTTGCTAATGGGACAATTCACTGGCAAAGAACTGAAGGAGCTCTAAAATCACTCAGGAACATTTGTCCATCACACTCTCCTCTGACGCTTCAACCTTCCCTTATCTCCCAGCTTCTTCCTCTTGTCTGTCCAGAGGAATACTCAAGTCTAGCCTGCCTGTCTTTGAAAAAAGAAATGTATTTTCTTCTTGACACATTGGTGTCCTACTAATCTCAAGGATTTCTGCCTATATTTTTATTTGCCTTATAATCAAGCTTCTGGAAAGAAAGGTCTACATCTGCTCATTTCTTGCCACCTTTTCGCTCAATTCCCTATAAACTGATTTCTGCTTCTACCAATCATTTGAAACTATCTAATTTTCAGCTTAATTTTCAAACTAGCTTCTGGCATCACTCATCTACTAATGACTCTCAAAGGACCTCACTTGATAAATCCACAGGTCAATGATAATTTTTCATCTTTCTTAACCTATCAGCATTTGACAAAGAACAACTTCTTCTTTCTTGGAATACTTCCGTCTGTTTTGGGAGGTTATACTCTCCTGGGTTTCCTCCCACTGCTTTAGTTGTTTCTTCTCAGCCTCCTTTCCACGTCCTTTTTCACCTCCCAGCTTTCTTAACTGTTAAGTGTCTGAGGGCTCACTCAGTGAACTTTGTCTCTTTCATATCGACTCTACTCTTGGGGATCTCATTCTATAACAATGATTAAATATCACCTAAACACTGTTATCTGAACTCTAGGCTTATATGCCAACTATTACAGATATTTCCAATATCAATCTCCGTCTCACATTTTCAAAACAAGTTTCTTTTCTGTTGTTATTGTTGACTTAATTTTTTAAAAAATTTCAATAGTTTTTTGAAAACAGGTGGTTTTTTGGTTACATACATAAGTTCTTTAGTGGTGATTTCTGAGATTTTGGTGCACCTGTCACCTGAGCAGTGTACACTGTACCCAATGTGTAGTCTTTTATCCCTCACCCCCTTCTGCCTGAGTCCCCGAAGTCCATTATATCATTCTTATGCTTTTCAGCCCTCATAGGTTAGGTTCCACTTATGAGAACATATGATGTCAAAACCAAGTTTCTTATCTTCTTAAACCCCTCACTGCATCTCAGCTAGTGAAAATTGTTTCTAGCTTTCCACTTGCTCCATGCCAAAAACCTTGGAGTCATTGTCACCTTTTTCACTGTGGTCACATGCCATATCTAATTCATTAGCAAATACTGTCCGTTCTTCTTCGAATACATCTTGAATCTAATCAATTCTTCCTTCTTCTACCTGTACTACCTTGTTCAACCACCATCATCTGTCTCCAGGATTATCAGTATGGCCTCTCCACTGATTTTTCTACTTCTGTCCTTTCCTTATTCAGTCTGTTCTAACATAGCCTGCAGAATGATCCAGCAAAAATATGAGAGATCATACTATACCTTTGCTCAAAACTCTATAATAGTTTCCCATCTCAGTCAGAGTAAAAGCCAAAGCATCCACAATAGCCAACAAGGCCCTGCATGATCTGGCCCACTCTTCACCTTTTGCTAATCTCTTCCACATTCTGCTCTAGCCTCACTGCTCTTCTTCCTTTTCTCAAACATGCCAGGCATTTTCCAGGTTCAGGGCCTTTTCACACACTGTTCATTCCTTCTACCACACTTTTCCTTAGATTATCACATGACTCACTTTATCTTCTTTATAAAAGCATCATCTCATTAAGGTCTTTACAGGCCACCGATTCAAAACTGCAATGCCACCATCCCTGTCATCTGCTTTAGTTTCTCAATAACACTGACAACCATTCACATTTTTAATATTTTAAATGATCACCTGTTTAATATATTCTACCCCACCTTACCCTATCACCACTGGAATACAAACTCCGTGAGCACAAGGATTTTGATCTGTGTTCTGTGTCTACTGATGTAACCTCTAGAACAATTTGCGTGCCTGGAATATAAATGAATAAGCAAATACAGGAATGAAATCTACATTTCCCAGACACAAAATTTTAACTAGACATTTGATATCTCATTATATGGCTGCCCACTGCTGTCTGAGAGATAGATCCACAACTAAACTCACCATTTCACTCACAAGCTCAAACCCCAGTTCTACAAATTATCTGTTAAGAAACTGCACTGGGTCCTTGCTATCTTTTCCTATGAAATAGTGATAAAATTCCCTACACTCAACATTTGTTCTTTCCCTGACTTCAATCTCTATTTTGCTTTTTATTCCACCTACATAAGTACTCATTTGCAGTCTCTTGCTGGATGGTATTCCTCTTCCGAATGTCCGTTATATGACAATATTTCCTGCTCATCCTTGTAAACTGTGTTCAGACCTCTCCTCCACAGTCCTTCACTGCTGACTCCCCTCACCATATGGCTCCACTCCCACATATCCTGCTACAGACTGAATGTTTGTCTCCCCAAAATTCATGTTAAAACCCTAATTCCCAGTGTGATGGTATTTGGAAATGGGGCCTGTGGGAGGTAATTAGATTCAGATAAGGTCATGAGGGTGGAGCCCCAGTAATGGAATTAGATCCCTGATAAGGCAATGAGGGGAACAGAGCTCTTTCTCTCTGCTATGTGTTGATTCAGAGAGCAGGCAGCCATCTGTGAACCAGGAGGAGGGCCCTAACCAAAAACTCAATCATGCTGACATGCTCGTCTCAGACTTCAGCCTCCAGAACTGTGAGAAATAAATGTCTCTTGTTCAAGCCATCCTGTCCATGGTATTCTGTTACAGAAACTCAAACTGACTAAGGCATATCCGCGCACACCAGCTCAGCACCCTGACCAGGCACTAACATTGTACTTACCATATTGTATTAAGAACATCTTTTACTGCTCAACTTCCCCTATAGAATATAAAATCCCAAGGACAAGAGGCACATCTTAATTATCTTTGGCATCCTGGCAGAGGAACAGACCCATGTTAGGTGCTCAATAAATTATTGCTGAATGATGAATGAATGAGTAAATGGATGAATGAATCAATGAATCAAGTAATATCACAAAGAACATTGGAAGTAATGACAATGTTTTCTTACGTACTTTGAGTTTTGCATATTTTTACTGAAGCATTTAATAATCTAGCTTTACAGATGAAAAGTCACAGATTTGTGAACACTTAAAACATGTCTCCACTACTAAGCTGGTGAGAAAGCAAATAAACTCACTTAGTTTGACCTGAAATTATCCAGTGAAACTCTTATGTCAATATTTTGCAACTTTTTGGATAAAGTGGCCTCATGACTTTCACAGAAAATTGACAGTGAATGTAAAAATATAATGCAGGAAAAATTGTCCTCTTTTGTGCTTCTGCAGTAAAGAGTTTAAGGAGGTCTTGGACCCCAGCCAATGGCTGTAGAATTATTTACTTTCCCCCATTTGCTTTTCTTCCCTCTATATTTCAATTGACAAAGCCCGATGTTTAATCACATTACCTTCATTAACTGTATTTTCATTTAAATGACAGAGTTGAAAAGAGATAATAATCTTAGAAATATGCTGCTCTTCCATAATCCACATTGCCACCTGTGGAAATCTTACAGGGGAGCTATTAAGAATGGCGTCTGATGCTGTGGCAGTAAAACTCACAGTATGTACTTATTAGGTTTGTTCTTTATGCTGCCATCAAAAACTATATTCCATTCTTTGAATATTACCATTAACTTTCATAATGTGCAGCTTTCATGTATATATGGTTTAAAAGAGTAGCATAAAAGTATAGATGTATAAATCAAGGACAAAAAAGTTAATTCCATTATTAAAAAAGAAGATAAAAAGATAATTTCCCCATTATTTTATATAAATAGCATATCAGTATGATTCAGGGAAAGCTTGCATTTATTGACCATGCTTATCACTGTATTAATAAGTGCAATGTGATTATACATTTTTCCCTCCATGGTGTTAGATGCAGAGGTTTTGCCTTGACTTCATTCACTGGGTTTGGGTTTTTTGTTTAGTTGAATTTAAGAGACTCCTTTGAGGGAGAATGCTTATACAATCAATTTGATATTTATACATTGCTTTGGACTATTGAGATTAAGTTGCCTTAAGAATCTGAAGATGTCCTCTAACTTGTCTGTATCATGTAAAAAATGAGTTGGATAAACTATAATGTGCCATTTATATAATAAGAATTATTTCCAAAGATGATTTTTCTAATTTTTGAATGGCATTAGCTGTCTAGACAAGGCCAAGGGCATTAATTATAGAGAAGATGCTAGGGTGGAACACTTATGTACCTTTCATTGTTATAGAACTCCGTTTGGGAGTTAATATCAGTGCTGTCTCCAATACCATTCATCTGACACTTGGTAAATGAGTTGTCAGTAAAGAAGAAAATATATTAATAGTTCAGATCAGTTGAAATGGGTGCTCTTACGTGTTTTACCAGAAAATTCCCCCTTCAGTTAACTCAATATCTTTTCTGACACATTTTTGTTGCACTAAAGTGTCTTTTATGGTGTGTCAGAGTTATGAATACTGATAGACCTTCTCTTAAAGTGCCCCTCAAGTTCACTGCCATTTGCTCATTAGGTTTGCTTTTTACTGCATGTCAGAATGCGCCTCCTTTTACGTACCTACTAATAAATGGGAATTGATGAGAACCGTGTCTCCGGAGCAGGCGGTAAATTCAAAGGCCTTAAATGAGGAAGTCTGTGAAGCATCCAAGACCAGGGCATGTGCCCGTGGATCTTGATCTGGCATACAGAGCATAGCTTGTTTGATGTTAAGATTGAAGAGGCACACTTTCCTAAGCAGTACTTGAAGTTCAGAAATGCAAACAGTCCATTTCCCCATTGATCAAAGGACCGAAAAGCTATCTTTTTAAAGATGTTAAAGACGTCTCCAGACTCATTTTCAATTGAAATTTATTTACATAAGTCACACAAATTGTAACTCTGCAGGAAGTGTTAGTATACTATTTAGAACTCTACCATCAAATTTGTAAGGTGAAGGGGTCAGTGGCAGATGAAGATGTGGCAACAAAGAAAATGATGGTGATTACTACCTAGCAGTGGAGTCAGGGGACTGGTATGTATAATCGCTGGGTCATTTGCAGAATGTGAAGATGAAACTGTAGCTGAGGAGGCAAAGGGAGGGGAGAAGAGAGCAATGCCTCTGTCTCAGGTAGAGCTGTCTGCTTGGCTGAGCACAGTCTGGAAACCCAACCCTATGCTGCCGAGCTCTGGGAAACATCTGACCATCATCAGCATCTTCAGAAAGCAGCTCTTTAGTTCATAGAGGTTTGCTGAAATGGCCTTGGTGAGCACCTATGATCTTGGAAAAATATGTGAATTAGGTTTGCTGATGAAACGAGACATAGAAAGACGTGTGTTATATGAGTTTCAATTGTGGCAAGGAATAGCTTGTTGACTCAAAAAGAAGGCAGAAAATCAATCAGCCAGAAAGTTGCAACTACCCAACAACAATCCATTGGAAAGAGAAGGGAACCCAGAACCCTGAGGGCTTTTCAGAAATTTCAAATTAGTGTTTCCCAATTATTTATCTACTACTTTTATGGTTTGGTTTATATCCACAAAGTATTATTAATTTAACATTTTTATTTAAATTAGCTTTCCCTGTATAACAATATATGTGATATACTAGTTTTATATTTTTAATATATATTAAAACAAACACATAACTATTAAAATTAAAAATTTAGTAACCCCTGGTCTACCTTAAATCTTCTCATGTTCTGCCACTGGGATAACTTCTGTGCTTCAGGGACGCTATGGTAAATGAAAAGAGCAAACTGTCTCCCACATATTTTGGAGAGGACCAGACCAGCAGGGTCTGGGGAAGGGATTTAATATTATTTGTTTGTAGTTTAGACCCTGGCTGCTTCCAAACAGATTTAGAAATTAACACATGTATACAATAAGACTGTTAAAGTAAAAAAATGTATAAATATCAGAACCCTGCAGAAGAGGAAGCAAATATAATGTCCCTCCAGGCTGAAATAGTTACCAGGTTGAGTATTAAATTTAGCTCTGTGCTTTCTGGAAAGGTCAAATTATATCTAACTTGCTCTTGGGCTTTATGACCTCTGTTGAGCCTTGTTACCTAAGGGAGATACCCACATGGAAAAAACACAGCATTCTTTTTCTATGTTAAGAAGTGTTGAAGTTTCCTAGAATTTCTGTTGAAAATTCCACATACCCAGAAGACATCAGTCTCAAACCTGACAGGTTTTGCTAATAGGAAGAGTGGGAGAGCTGGATCTGTCAAGGTAAGCAGTATGTATGAGAGTCAGTGAGGCTTGAAGTGGAGGCTTGCTTGGCAGAGGTGAGAGTGCGTCTGAGGCTTGATGTCATGAATCTGTGGGCAGTCACAACTGCTAACTCCTGTCTAGTGCTGTGTTCCAGTTGTCTATTGCTGTCTAACAAACCACCTGAAAACTTCGAGTAATTAAGACAAGACTTATTTAATATGTCTTAAGGTCAGGGGGTTGATTGTGCCCAACTGGTTGGTTTTCACCTGAGGCCTCTCAAGCACTTACAGGCAGCTGTCATCTAGGCCTGCAGCCACCCAAAAGGTCAACTGGGCTAGATATTCAAGATGTGCACCTGCCATGTCTGATAGTTGATACTAGCTGTCAGTTTTTGAAAGCTTAGCTAGGCTGGAGAATCTAATGGCTTTGTTGTATGGTTCCTGCTCCTCACAGCAGAGACTGGGTTCTTGGAAGAAATGTCCTAGGAGCAAATATTCCAAAATGCAGGGATCAGGAGTTGCCAGGCTACGTAAGGGCCATATGCAGAACTTCAGTTTATATTACTGAACGGAGCAATCACACGGCCTACTCAGATTCAAAGTGGTTGGAAAAACAAACTTCTAATGGTGTAATGACAAAATCACAATGAAGAAGAGTGTTTCAGGTAGCAAACTGTATTGTGACCATCTTTGGAAAATATAATCTATCACATCCTCCAAGAGCTCTCTGTACTCTGGAATCAAAGCAGATGTAAAGAATACAAATAGGTATTCTGGGAATATTATTTAAGGCATGACATAAAGTCATGTAAGCATTGAAGTGTAAGTTGTAGTGACTTTGACATGTAAAGAAATTGATTTTAATTGTGAGGACAGGAAAGAGCTCTAGACCAAAATTCTCCTTCCAGCTCTATATTTTATTAGCTACCTAGCCTTGGGATAGTAACTGGGCCTTCTAACTGCATCTACATAATAAGAGGTCTGGATTGGATGATATATAAGAGCCATGATCATTCTTAATAATTAGGAAACCATGAGGTAGATGCCTATTTGCTTGCTGTGGGTCAGGGAGAATGATATAGTGAATGAATTGCTTATAAATTAAAATAACACATTTTGAACAGAGTTTGCTTCTCTGGGAATCAATAATTAACATTAAATACTGTAGAGAAAGTTATTGATGGCATTGATTGTTAGATTAGTCCTTTGGCTCTACAGTCAAAGGAAGGAATTTCCTAATGATCTTCTGTAATATACAAACTTCAAGTTTCTTTTCTATGTATTTCACTCTAATATGAACTCAAATAATCTCTGACCTGCTAACAGATGTGGAAGCTGACAAATTTATTTGTAAGCAGAATAATTACCTCTGAATATTGATTTGTAAATTCACATTGTCATTCATTGAATTTCTCCAAGTAGGAACAAGATATATCCAAGTCTATGACTGTGAATGGCTACATGTGGATCCCTACTTAATACTGAATGAGATGATGCATATCTGTCATAGGTAATATATGATAGCTGTACCTAATTGCATATAAAAGAGGACCAAGTCAATTGACATCTCTCTGCTCTCAAGAAAACAATGTGAGCAGCACAGAGATGTGTCCTGTGTTCCACACAGGTGCCAGGGGATTTTGGAGTGGTGGTAAATGAGAAGGATTCTCTCAAGCGAACAAACCAAGAAAGGGTTGGAAAAGAATATAAAATGATCAGACGTCTTCTGGATAGAGATTGTAGAGGAGTTTAGCATAGGATGTGAGCCTTTCGAGGTTTTTCTATAATGACAAGTTTAAACAGGACCAACCTGCATTTTTACAAACAGCAATCACTTCCTAGAATTCTAGGGTTTCCCAAATCAAACTCCTGAATGTCAGTCTCTCCCACTTCAGTCATGGATAACTGCCCTCTCTCTGAGCACTAGCCCTCATTTATCTTAAGGAAAGTGATAGACCAGTTTGTAGCATCTCCTAAATTCTCTACTTAAATTGTGCTGAAATGGACACACAATGGGACACCATCCACCAAGCATCCACTGATTGACTATTACATACAAGACACTGTATTGGAGCCTATCAAAGGGTATATTCATTCATTCATTCATTTTTTTTTTTTTTTTTTGCTTATTCCATGAACATTTCTGAGTGTCTACTCAATGATAAGCTCTGTCTGTTGTGAGAAAAGATTTTAGTTCTCTGTGTAACAACCATACATCCTACTCCCTCATATACTCACTATTCCAGAGGCAACCTGGTATTCATCTTAAAGGCAACAACTCTGGGGCTAGATCACCTGAGTTACAAACCTGTCATCACTACTGAATAACTGTGTGACCTTATTTTATTTATTTATTTATTTGATACAAGGTCATCTTGCTGTCTCACCAAGGCTGACGTGCTTTGGTGTGTCCATAGCTCACTGCACCCTCAAAACTCTTGGGTTCAAAGGATCCTCCAGGTTCAGCCTCTTGAGTAGCTAGAATACAGGTCCACAAAATCACGCCTGGTTAATTTTTAATTTTTTTTTTTTTTTTTTTGTAGATATGGGGTTTCACTGTGTTGCCCAGGATGGTCTCAAACTCCTGGCCTCAACCCATCTTCCCACCACTGCCTCCCAAAGTACTGGGATTACAGGCATGAGCTGCTGTGCCTGGCCCTTAAGTTATTTAATAGCTTGATAAGTTATAGATAAAATAACCACCTCATATAATTTTCATAATAATTACATGATTGAATACACATTTCTATATCTCTTTACATATGTTTAATAACTCTTAGAATAGTGCCTCCCATGTTTTAAGTGCTGCGTAAGAGTTGATTTTGTTCAAGTCTTGGTAGGCCATATCCTTCAAAGGAGACTAAGTCCCTTCTCAGCTGAAGGTACATGTCAACTCTGGTTGAAATAACTCACGTAAATTCCATTCCTCTTGACCATGATGTAATGTCGTTCTGTCCAGCAAAATGTGAGGGGAAGTCTGGAGTGGATTTCTAGTACAGTTTTTCTGACTTTTATGAAAGAACGTAAGAACATAAGGAAGATATGGTCTATCTTCTCACCTCTGCAAGTTGTTGTTGAGGATATAAAGTTGGAGCAACTTGGGGATGTGAGGGGCCATGTAAGGACAAACAGGAACATTCCAAAGATGTTCCAAATATATGGAAGTGGAATGGGTCCCTGAGCCCTTCACCGAGCCCTTGAATTCAGTGATCTTGGAACATACAACAGGACTTGTCAGGTAATAAAGATAACAAAGCCCTCATTGTATGAGTCACTTTGCTCATTTTCTGTTACTTGCTGTTGAGATCATCAGGTAAACTGATACATCGTTCTTCCCTGATCATGAGGATTCATGGCATCATTAAAATTTCTCTTTTATTTAAACAAATATGAGAAATGAAACACTCAGACTTTCTAGTAAGGAAGAACAAAAGCCCACCTCAGAGGATGAATAAGCAAGCCATTTACCCTAATTCAGGTGTGTGGTATTTATTTTAATATGTATAAGAGTTACAATAAATAAGAGTGTAAAATGGTGTGAGATTGATTTCATCAGTCTTGTCACATAAGAACAATAAACCCTCTGGGTCACTCTCATGCTGCATAACGGCATAATAAATAAGGAAAACATGGTCATGACTCCTTCTCTATGAGAGATGCGATAGTTGATTAAGTGCAATCTATTAGTAGGTGCCAGTAACAGGAAAGGTTAATTTGAACCAGAGGTTCTCAGGTTTCAGCCTCTTCTATGGCTGCAAATCTAGATAGGCGTCCTTTGCTTACTGGTTCAAGCTACTGACAGGCAGACCTGAAATGGTTTTGGCTCCTGCCTGTGGCCCCAGAGCCAGGGAATCCAATAACAGTCTTTTCCCTTTAACTCTCAAACATAGGGATGACAGTGGCTTTTTGCTACTGTAATGTCCAGGTTGCCTCATTATCACTTGATTGGCTTCTCAGCACCTCCTTCTATTAAAATTCCTCCTAACTGGAGTGACTATTGTTGTCCTGATTGATACGCTATCCTTGGTTCTAATACTGAACTATGGAAGTTATAGACATTAGTTGTAACATCCTAGACTCAACCTTGACTTCTCCCAGTGATCCTACCTTTCCAATCATTGGTGATCATATAATCTTCAGTTTTATCTCAGAAGGGACTTACATGCCCCCTGATTTCATCTATTCCCCAGACGAGGTCAACCTGGTTGAAACACAGCCTCACTCTAGTATACCAATGTGTAATTAGTTCATTGTTTCATTTGACCTATGAATAACTATGACTGACCAAGAGGATATCAGAATTTGTACAAAGACATGTTATTATGGAATTCTAATATAGTTTACTTAGCTATATATGATGGCGTTTTCATAAGGAGACTTTCATATATAAATAATAGAGAAAACTTTTAACATGAACTGTCCCACATAAGCAAAGCCCCAACAAAAAACACATGAAAAAAACTAGAAGGGCGAATGGCGGGTAATAAAGTAATGGAAATTATGCAGTAAGATGCTAGAGAGCCAGCTAAATCAATCTCTAACAAGTCATGCAGGGTCTTAAGGTTGCAGCCCATGGCAATGGAGAATTTTTGGGTGGACCTCCCTCTGCTATGCCTGCAGAGGAGTTGCCCTGGCTTTCTATCTTCCTTACTGAGAAGAATTTTTAGCAGTTCAATAGAAAACATTTACTGGGGAAAGGTGATATTTTACATAATGATTTCCCTGCATTTGATTCCGCACATGTTGTTTTGTCTTTGAAACATGCTAAAAGATGTATGTAAGCTGTCTGGCACTTAGTGCTTTTACAACCTGTGTTGTTTCAAATCCACAGCAAAGCAATTTTAAGTATTTGGGGTAGCACTTTCTTATGTCTGTTATTTCTTTCTCCAGGCAGATGAGCTCATCAGACACACTATTAGCCCTAGCTATAGATATTTAGAGGTAAACCACTGTCTGAACTGAACTAGTAAAACTGCTCTAAGCTGCAGATTTCCTGAAAGTAAAGTATTAACTATCTATCATGTACTATGATGGATGAAGCCCATTAGATAACGAAAAAGTCTGTCTTATTGGTCGAAAAATAATTAATCTTTAAGAAGGTGATAAGCCTCATTTTCCTCTTCATATTTGGAAGGATCTCATGTCTTGAGCTTTGGCATGAGTGTGCTGAGACGGCTGAGTGCAAGAACCACAGATGCTTAAGAAAATATGATGGAAACTTCTGGGTTTGTTACTAAACCAATTCTCTAACTTTTAAAGTGACACAATAAGAATAATGGGGTAAAGATGTGTTCTGAATTTTCCATAGGAATATGTACACAAAATCAGATTCTGTTTGACAATGTACCAATTTTAGCAACTTCTTAAAATACCTCTATTTGTACCATTATGGTTTGGTACCCAAGTTAAAAGTCTCTCCATATCAGAATAATGTCACTTACGGGAAAGAAGAAAGAAAAATTTACTTTCTAGAGTATATTATTTTATGGTGGAAACAAAATGTATTGTTTACCCATAATACAAGTATAACGGTAACATTCGAACATGTTCATATCACCTCCTTGTATTTTTAAACTATAATTTTTGGCAATCATCAAGGAAGAAGAGACTATTAATAGGGTACATTTTAATTACAAAACAAACAAAACAATTCTCCCAGGCATTTCTGATGCCGAAGAGTTTGAGGACGTATGTCTTGGCAGGTCCAAAAATCAAAATGCAATTATTCTTTATATTTGGTTTTCATCTGAATAATGGAGATAATACCTATCTTGTAAGATTGTTTGAGTAGTCAAATGAAATAATGTGAGGAAAATGGTAACTCAGAGTTAATGCTTACTTACAATTCTCACCTAGATGTAATTTCCCTCTTTCTTTTTTTTATCTTAGTACAGAAATCTGAACACTACGGTTTAAACAATGTTCTCTGAACATTTAATTGCAAAAAGTAAAATCAAGGCTATCACCAGCCTAGAAATTAAGGATTTGGTAATTGTTCATTCTCCTGCCCTAATCATTCAGTTATTGCATTACACAAAACTTCTCAAATGTCCTACATGTCCATGATTACAACTTCGTTAGGACTTTTATTAACTAATGTAGTACACAAAACAATGTTAATTTTAATGTTCAACCAAGACAGTAACAAAAAACCAGAATTCCTATTCCTTTGTTTCCTGGACATTATGTCCTGTAGTAACATAAAATGCCATCATATACGTAATTGTCTATCCAACTCTGCATAAGACTGGCTTTGAACTTGTGTAAGTGTACACAACTAAATTTGTCTCAAAGTCTAATCCTGCCTGATCTTGCTCTGATAGGCTGAAACCAGATTGACTATACATGTGTGAATGGCTCTACCCTATTGTGTCTTGGGGCACTGTGGTGCAGGTTGCTTGTACATAAAGAAAGGAATTCACCTGAAATAGTGCAAATGGATTGTGAAAAACATTGAAATCACAAGATTTCAAACCCTAACACATTTACACAGTCAAAATGATAGATGTTTGTTATTTCTAAAATAAATAATGTAATGAGCAGACAGATGAAGAGGAGGGGACTTCTAGAATATTTCTATACTTTTCTGAGCTTACTAATATAAATATCCTGGTCTTCTTGTCCATAAATTAAATATCATCTTGCAGAAGTTCCATCTATCTCCTGAGATATAACTAATTGTCATTGAGACTCCCAACTTTGCCTGTCACCCTTTGGTTTTGTTATTCTTTTTGTTGTCTTAAATTTCACAGGTAAAATGGAAAGATGCGTCTCTAGAGCTTTTGATCTTAAAATTCCAAGGAAATGTTAAGTAAATTGCTTTATCATTTTGGGGGAATAGTAATACCACTGATGTAGTAACCATGAATAGAATAATTTAATGACAAATATTGTTGATACTAAGAAATTTTAAATTTACTCCTCCATATCTCATCTTGATGTGGTATCTTCATGACGATGATATTAATAAAACAAACATTTTTACTTTGTTTTGCTGATATATTTAAGTATGAATATATGTATGTATGTAGATATGCTTCATTAAGGAGAGGGGCAGGGTATATATGAGAAGCGAATCTGCTGAGTAAGGACTCTACCTGATACCATATTAACAGTCTACCTGGTCTTCACTATCTACTCCCCATACTCCAACTTAACTAGTTGTCATGACATTGGCAGACAAAACTCAAGACAATCATAGGCTCCCTACTGGTCTGCCACTATGATGTATTTAGAATTCAAGTCTTCCCAGATCCTGTTTAGCAGCCCAAATAAAACAGCAACAATAATAAAGGAAGTTCTACTGCTTAAAAAAAAAAAAGACAGTGAAATGTAAAGAAATTGTTAAAATAACTTCTTCTAACATAAACCTATAATAGAGAAGAGTCTGAGTCAGGGCAGCTGCATTAACCTTAATACAATGAATAGCCAAACTATTACACACACATGACCTACCAGCCTCCATGCTGTTTGCTGACCCTGCACAGCAGACACATGTGTCACAACTGCAGCCAGATCAGAGTTGAAGGCAGAGCCCTGAAATTCACATTTTGTTGAAACGGGGTGTTTTCTGAAGCATATTTACATCTCAGGCTTACATCATGTCTTTACATTTTATAAGGCATAATTTGAAATTTTCTGGCCCACTCAGATGTGAGCCAGAAGACAATGGAAGTATTCATTACTTTTGGCATGATTCTGTCTGTTTCTAGAAGAATCTTAAACTGTCATTGACCTCAACACACTTTTCAGCTTAAACCCCCATACATCTATGTAAGTCAATGTGTTCTTTTTGTACTTTTGCATTCTACTCCAAACTCAGCCGCCACAAAAGTAAACTTTTGGCAAAAATGGTTTAGATTCAATAAAATGCCAAATAAGATTTGCCAAAAGTTATCGTCTCTTATGTTTTAAGCCTCTGTCTATTCTGAGCAAAAGGCAACCCACATGTCTCTAATTCATTTGTACTAAATGAGGTGAAATATTTTGTCAGTAGTCTGCTGTCTAAAGACGTTTGAGATTATTGAATTAAGTTTCTCTTCTCCTTGTCTTCATGTCCCCATTGATCTGAATCCAAATACTTACTTTATATCTAGTGAAGCTCAAATAGTAAGAGATTTTTTTCGGCTTAAAGCCTAGTAAAATGTGTACCCTTGTTTCTCACTCTTTATCAAAGTATTTATGACCTGGTTATTTATTTGAATGTAGTCTTCAAATACTTAACAAAATCTTACTAAATTATACAGTTTTCTTTGATGCTAAAACAGAAAAAAAAAGAAATCTGAATATAAAAAAGCATGTCCCAGTTTGTATCAGAATAAAGATTAAATAATAATCTTCTTGTTCTTTTCACCATTTGACTCTACTTTAAATAAATCAATGTAGATTAACAGCCTTTTTCTGTTAGCAGCATCCAAAACCATGATGTGTCTTTTCCCATATTAAATATTAATACATAGATTTAATATGGAAGAGTTGGCTTTTTCTGACCACCCTTCAACCACAATCATACGCGCATCCAGTCCCTATGTACAATTTATGATTTTTCTTTGATAATAATTGCACACATCTGTTGCTATCTTGTTCCAGTATTGCAAAAATAAAAACAAAAAAATTAAATTCTGCTGAAAGTCAGGTATGCTGATAACATTCTGCAGCCTGATACACTTGAAAATACTGCGCAACATGCAAAGGAAATTTCATGAAATGATAACCCATAAAAGAGTTATGTGAAGAACAGCCATGGACCTATAGAGTCAGGGCACTAAAGCGTGGTGAGAGACTGTTTTCCAAAGAAATAGGTTCCCTAACCTCAATCTTTATGTCAAATTGACTGAACCCATGTCAGAAAAACTTTTCTTTAAACTGCCCATATTGTTGCTTAAATCTATTTTACCTCATCAAGTCATCTGTAAACATTCAATCAGCTGGATCCCAAGCTCTCCTATAGGAACATGTTATATTCCTGAAAATTATCAATGGGCTTGGGAAGGGTATAAAGAAATGAGACACTGATAACTGCTTCATGATGGAACAGACTAGAGAACAGAGCACAGTTTACTGGGCAGTTACACGGATGTTGAAGCCAGGGGGTTGGGGTTTAAAACCTCACTCTGCTATCTACCCACATATTCTCTTTGGATATGTTACCTAACCTCTCTGTGCCTTTGTTTCCTCAAATAAAAGAAAGGCTACAATGGAAATTATTTTATATAACTGTCATAGAATTAAATAAGCTAACACTTGTACAGCAAATGTAGCCTACTCCTCCACTGCCACCTTACAGATAGCTCATTCATTTCTCACTCTTTGTCTTTCTAGAGCCCACTGCCTGTGTCTTTGTCAAAACCTGCCCAACTAAAGCATTAAAACCAGGCTACCTATCCACCTCCTCCTGGAAGAGCTTCAAGATTAATTCTATTTAATGCCAATCTCAATCTTACCTCAGGACTTGAGTAGTGATTAAAGTATTTTTACAGAGATTTATTGTGTTGAAGTCATATCATTTTATATGTCTGATGTCTATCTCCCCAATTAGAAAACCAGCTCAAGAGCAGAAATACTTTATATTTCTCTTTTGTTTCTCGCCTACTCTATTTCCTTATCTTTACCACACACACATATACTTTAAAGTTCAAAACAGTTTCCTTAGTTCATTCATTGAAGAGGTCAATGTCACTAAAAGACATTTAACTTAAAATTTTTAAAAATTTTTATCGATACATAATAGTTGTACAAAGGTATATGTGATATTTTGATGTAAGTATATAATGTATAATGATGCAATCTGAGTAAAGCTTCTTTATTATTTCTTCGTGCTGAGAAAATTCCAAATCTTCTAGCTATTTTGAAATATACCCCTACATTGTTAGCTCTGGTCACATTATTGTGCTATTAAACACTAGACCTTACTCCTTCTAACTGTATTTTTATACCTATTAATCATTCTCTCTTCATACCCCCCTCCCCACTAACCTCCCCAGCCTCCAATAACCACCATGCTATTCACTACCTCCATGAGATCAATTTGTTTTAGCTCCCTCGTATGAGTGAGAGTATGTAATATTTCTCTTTCTGGGTATAAATAACATAAAATTTACCATCTTAGCCATTTTTCAGTGTACAGTTCAGTAGTGTTAAGTATATGCACTTTGTCATGCTACTAATCTCCAGAACTTTTCTATTTTGCAAAACTGAAACTCCATACCCATGAAAAGCTCCCCCATTCTTCCTTCCCCCAATCCCTAGTATTCCTATTTTACTGTTTCTTTGAGCTTGACTACTCTAGGTACCTCATAAGTGGAATCATGCAGTATTTGTCATTTTGTGACTGGCTTATTTCACTTAGCATAATATCTTACAGCTCTATCCATATTGTAGCATGTGTTGGAAAACCCTTCCTTTTCAAGACTGAATAATATTCCATTGTAGGATAAACATTTTGCTTATCCATTCATCCACTGATAGACACTGAGGTTGCTTTTACCTTTCAGCTATTGTGAATAATGCTGCCATGAACATCGGCATTTGCCACATACTATATATATCTGAGACCCTGCTTTCAATTTCGGGGGATATATAGCTAGAAGTGAAATGACTGCAAAAGAGTTTGATATCTAATAGTTACAGATATTTTCACTGCTATTAATCATTGATACTCTATTAATACTACAGTCAGTTATTGAATGTCAGACCTTATACTAGACACTGGGAATGTAAAGATCAATAGGATATGCTCCTTACTTTTAGAAAGCTCACTCACAAGATTTCAACTTCATGATGTATAAACATTGATTGAGTACATGTGAGTCCTAAGAAAGAGGAGAAAGGCTTCATAGGGGAGGTCACTTTTGAGCTGATTCTCAAGTTATAAGTAGAAATTTACCAGGTAGAGGATCAAGGAAAGGCATCATAAGGGAAAGAAACAATAGGTACAAAGACAGAAGTGGTGGAATAGCACAGTAGACTGAGGGAATCATGAGGTCAGTGTGGCCATAACATAAGCTGTGAGGCAGGAACCAAAGAATGAAGAACTAGGCTGAGGCCAGATTTAAGTTTGATTGTGAGGGACACCGGGTGACAAAATAGGAGTTAAATTTAACTTGTAGGCAAAGGCATTTTCGGAAGGGTCTGTCAGGAAAGTGCTGATGTGAATTGCTTCTGAGAAGATTAAGAGAGGGTGATAGGGAAGATTGGTGCCAGAGATAATAGAAAAAAGCCATTGAAAAAGCACAGGTAAAAGATAATGAGGGCCATCCTTTTGTTTGGTTATTTTTGGTAAAAGTGACTGCTGAAAAGGGTGTGGAGGCAGAATACCAGAGACTAAACCCTTGCTACTCCCTTGTTAGCTGTCACTTAACCTCTCTGAGCTGTGGGATCCCATCTATAAAATATGAACAATAATACCCAGAGGATTATGAAGATTGAGCAAAGTGATGCGTATGAATGTGCTTTGTAAACTGCCACATTATGTGCAAATGTAAAGTTATGTCAATATTATCGTTATCTACTCATCCATCTGATAATTTATTCAGAAAAGTGCATTATTTTAAATGTATTTTCCAACTAACAAGTTATTCTATTTTCACTAATAACACAAGGTTGAATAAATCAAACCTCATTAAATAGAAGTCAATTCTTTCCAGTCCCTTGCATTTAAAATTATTGATGTAAAATGGTGTGGTAGGAAAGAAAATGGAGCTGACTAATCATTTCTGATCTACGTGGATCCATTTTTGCCCATGTTTTCTCCAAGTTACTGACCTTTACTATCAGTGAGGACTACAACTTTTCGACATGTATAAAACCCAAAAAAGTTCTTCTGGCGTAACCTTTCAGTTTTTCTCAGTCATACACACACAAAAAAGATAGAAATATGGAACATTTGTCAAGATGATTTCATATCCTGCAGATGGGCATTATATAAATGCAGGTGCTGTTGGGTTATTTAAAGTGCTGTGGATGCAAAGGAGGACATTTTAGTTTTGAACTGACATAGACTCTAGACACAATGATGATAATAGGAGTTAGCAAGACTGTCCATTTATTCCATGCATTAGCAGCCCTGAATTGTACATTTTCCAGCTACATCATGAGAGGAAGGCATGGCAGCCCTTGAAGGTTTGTGGGGTTTTTTTTCCTCCCTGAGAAGAGACAGAAAGAAAATAGCAATTATTTTTTGAATCTAGAATAAATTGCTAAAAATTTGACTTGGAAAAGTAATCATGGAATTGTGAATACTCTTCCTTTCACATGTGAGGAGTCAGAGGATAATCGTTAAAATGATTTCGAGGAAAATTTTTAACTAAGCAAAAGAGTTAACATGTGAGTCAGAAAGTAAGTAATAGGTTGTTTGCATTGACTGGGCCATGTGTCAATATTTTTGGCACATACACTTTGAGTAGGATAGTAATCCTTGATATACAGGGTAAATTGCTTAGCATTTCAAATATCCCTTCAGTTTTGGGGAATAAGTGGTGATGAAGTTCAAAGTGTGGCATGTTGTACCCTGTCTTCAGATATGGCTGCAAGTGTGTACTTATCTGTCTAGCACTAGAATTCTGGGCGGATTTCTTTTACTGGCTCTGTCTCTGGTTTAGTAGAGCTGCCACCTAGGATGCCATCTACTTAAACCATCTAAATCAAAAACTTACCCTCCTCCTTCTTGGTTTCTCTTGCCATAGCAGTATCACTTTTTCTTTCAAATACTGTTTGAATTGTTACTTTTTGCCTCCAAATAATAGTTGGTATTTTATTTATATTTTTTGCCTTCATTGTTTCCAGAATGAACCTGAATCAGAATTACAGTAACATTTTAGTGCATATCTTAGCAAATATTTTCACATATTCTGTCTGTTTGCATTCTCTTCCAATATCTTTATCTATGAATATTTTTTCTTTTTATCTCTTGTGGTCCAACCCTTTTGCCATGTCAAGTTGGTTCCCACAGTTTGAGAAGTGATTTGGAGGGAAATCTTTTTAACTAAACAAAAGACAACACCAGTCAGAAAATAAGTAATAATACCCAATATCTTTAATTCTCAATATGTCTAACTATCTATGAGGATTTCTTCTTATCTCCTGTTGTGTAGACCTTTGGCCATGTCAGATTTGTTCCCATATTAGAGGAAACTAACAACAGGGATGTGAATAGTGAACAGGACACTATTTGGTGAAATAAATCCCAGTGAGATAATTCGGACATTTTCCCCAAAGTTACAAATTAAAAATTAAGTAGACCATTACAAGTCAGTAGAGGTAAGTTAGTCAAACTCAATCAAAACCTAGAGCTTAGGCACAGCCAGTAGGTAAGAGGGTGATAAATAAGAGACTGCATAAAAGCTGCTACTACAGTCAGAAGGACGTCTTAAACAACAACTGTATCCTAAAACACACCAAAACAGATAGGTAGGTAGGGAGGTAGATAGCTAGCCAGATAGACAGACAGATATCAGTCACTGAGAAGTCAATTTGTAGAAGAGAAAAAAATATATATTCTTTAGGCCATGTCATATTCGTAACAATTTCAAATACCTTAATTGGTTTATCATTTTCCATAGCAGATAAAATCATTTAGATAATATATGAAAAGAGAGAAACAACTTTCATGGATATATTTTGCTTTCCTTTAAAAGGGCCTGTAATTCACCAAAACAATATCCCCCTATAAGCTTCTGTGAAGCAGTTTCCCTGTGCACTGGGTACTAACTTGTCTGAGTCCAGCAAGACAGATCACACACATATACAACAAACAGCACAAAGTGAGTTTATTACGTACAGATAGACATCAAGAGACAACAGAAGCTTAGGATTCAGGATGAGTTGGTCACCCAAAACTCGGGAAAACACTATCCAGAACAAATGTCTTGTCTGCAGGTGCCCCACTTGCACAGCAGCTGAAGGACCGCAGAACGCAGCCCACTCTGGGTTTTATACCCTGGGTCCACGTGATTCACTGGGCTAAAGCATTGTAATGGACATTCTGTTTCTTAGAGGAGAGGGGACTAGAACAGAGTCCAGGCTATCTGGTTGGTCTCTTCCTATCTCAGGACATTGCATTCTCACAACATTCTAGATTTATTCTGAGAACCGCAAGCAAAAAAGGGGAAAAATTGGATCAGTCCAAGGCTGCCCACAGAACTGCTCTTTAGCAACATGTTCTGAGCTGTCAGAAAAAAAAATACCACGTTATATTTATTTAGAAACCTTCTTAAGAATCTTCCAAGGTAATTTTGCTAATGGGTTGTACATTAACCTTGGAACTTGATCCCCTACGTAGGTGGGTCTGTTCTGGTAGCATCCAGCATTTGGAGAGGCAGTGCAGTGTAAAGCAGGAGTTAAATGCTGTCATTCTGGAGCCAAGTTGATTGGCTTCCAATTTTTTGCCCGGGCATTCATTCACTGTGACTGGGTATGTTGCTTACCCCACCATGTCTCAGTTTTCTCATCTGCAAATAATAGTTTCTCCTCCTTAAGGAGGGACTCCACATTAGAGTGTTAAAACCACTTACAAAACTTGGTACAGATTTAAAAAAAAAAAAAAGGACAGAATTACTTTCCTTCCATTTTCTATTTTTCAAAGCCAAAGTCCTGCAATATTTAGGGTACCTGACTAATGTTCCTATATCAAAACTCAAGCAATACTGGAAAAAGCGTCTGCCTTCCCTTGACATTAGCTACCACTATGGTTGAAAGCAGTGCCACAGTTGCAAGATTTCACATGTGGGCTAAAGAATCCAGCCAAGTCTTGGAGTTACCCAATTATCCTAACAGGAACAATGAGCTGTGTTAAAACTGAAAGCCCTCCTTGACAACTAGTTGAAACTGGGTCCTCTAGTCACATACTCTCAAATCATCCTGTAATTCTCCATCATACCTACCACGATTTTATTTAAATAATTATGTAGTGTCCACCACCCCCTGTTCCTGTCATTACCCAGCCCTCATGCCCCAGAATGTAAACTCAATGAGGATTTATCCAGTCCTCCAGTCTTTAACATAACACTTTGGGCAAAGCAGGTACTCAATAAATATTTACTGAATGAATAAATGGTAGATGGCAATTATATACGTGTATAGATTTAGATATTTTCTACTTTTAAGTGTAAGCTATGAGTCAGGAATGAGACCAACATCCATTTCTAATATTGTCAGTTTCAAAGCCAACTATACGCATCACCATGTAAGTGTTCACTCATTTCATCTGAATTTAACAAACACTTCTTGAGTATGACCATGTGCTACGGTGCTCAGGATATAGAGATGCTTTCAACAAGTTCACCCTCCGCACATACCCTTTTCCCAACCAAACACACCAGTGGGGAAACTTTATAGTATGATTTCATTAAACAAGCATTTGTTGAGTGATTATTGTGTACTCTGTTAAACATCTCTAGCCTGTGTTTATTCCTTGGGTCTTCTTTTAAAGGTAAACACAGGAACACTTGCTACCTATGTTATGTATTGTGTGACTTTGCCTGTGAATAATCATTTCAGAGGAATAAGTGGGTTCTTCTGGGTGAGCCACATCTGTGTTTGCAGCAATGCTATGTATTTGTCGTATATAGACCAGGAAGTGTTGGAGTTAAAAATTTAACTTAGTTTTTCATGTTTAGTTTTTACCCTCCTAAGTTCCTTGCAAATCCAATGGCTTGCCACAGTAGCATGCTTTCAAGTCAGGGAGCCTATCATTTCCATCTTAAGACTCTGCTATCTCAACATTTAACTTGCAAGGTTTCTATGGCAGGGAACAGAATCCATGGAAATCTCACTGTTCTCTTTCGCCCAGACTGACATTACACTTATTGTCCATTGATCGGAGAGAGTCACACGACCCTACCTAACTGCATAGGATCCAGGAAGGAGCAGAGAACCAGACTTGGCTAAGCACTAAAAAAGTCTTTACCACACTGTTATATTATCCTTTTGTTAGGAGCAACTCGAATCAGTGGAGAGAACTGTGAGATAATCACAGACCACTAAAGCTGGACTTGATTAGAGAACATCTTCCATTCTCCGATTTTGCACCAGAAGGGACTGAGGCAAAAAGGTCACCCACAATTTCAGAACTAGTTAGAGGTAATACAGTAACTAGAAATTAGGTATCCAGAATCCTTAGCTGGTGAGAATAACAATGGCATGAACCATGCTTCTCATGGTACAGTCCCCCGTCTTTCCACATGTTCTCCTCATCAGTAGGAGGCAGCAGAATCAAATAAAAACAGAGCCTTTATGGGGTCACCCAGAGCCAAGCATTTCATATCAGTTGATTAAATGGAGTAAGAGTCTGTCTAATTTCAGTAGAAATTCTAGTTCCTTGAGCTTTTCATGCAGTGTATTATTTGCAATGAGAAATTCAGTAGGCAGAAACTGAATTTTGTTGAGCCCTGAGGCCTGGATTTTAAATTTTTATTAAGTATGTATGTTGCCCTCCTACATCAAGCACAGATTGTTAAATTCTGGTTTGGAAAATTTGCTGGCATTTGTTGGGCATATACGAACTGAATTGCATCCTCTAGCACAGATAGCTTAATTTATATAGGTTATTCTCCCCTATTTATAATTTTTAGTGATGTTGAGAATAGATTTAGAATTTAGCAGTTTAATTTCCCACATTAGTTGAAAACATATTTGGTAGAAGTTTTTAAAGAGAATATTCTTAAGATTGCTTGACTTGGGGTTCAGTTCATAGGATGCCAAAATACACTGAATTGTCTGTCTCTCTTCTTCCTTCACAGTCCCCTCTTTTCATGTACCTAGACCAAACACGCTTCTCTACTCAAGGGCTGTTTGTGCACTGACCTAAGGGGTGACAAAAGAAGGTAGTAGTGGTAAACATCTTATTAGCAGGAGATGGAATCCCTCAGCCTTGACATCAACTAAACCCCAAAGTGCCCTGTGATGAGTGTATACACTCAGATGTTCTTACAGAGCCTTCTGGAGGCACAGCAGCCAGGAGCACAATTCAGGCCATTTCAAGTGCCACTCCACAACCACTTCTGGACATTTCCCAGGAAGCTTCCTTCCATCCTCAGAAGCTCCCTCAGCACAGCCTCTCCCACCCTGCCTAGCAGTCTAAATATTCTAATACCATTCCATTTTCTCAAAGTCACCCAATATTAAAAAAAAAAAAAAAAAAAAAAGAGGAAAAAAGTAAATTAAAATTAGGATTAGGTCTCAGCTTTCTCCTCCTCTTCAAATTCTGCTTCTTTAGCCCTGTACCCTCCAGCTGTGCATGGAGATCAGTGACTTTTCAGATCCAATGCCAACTTCAGTCTGGAAATTGGCTGGCAAGCATTGCCAAGAGACCAGGCAATTGGCCGGTGCCCTCTGATAAATGTATACTTCCCCCTCCCTTCTCTGTAAACCAATTAGCTTCTTGTGCTGGCATGACTCTCCCAAGTCTGAGCCAATGCCCGAAGTGGGAATTCTAGCATGCAACTCAATATGCTCCTCCTTAGCAAAAGGACAGCTAAAGAGAGACTTTAATCACGATGTTATACAAATTAATTGAGAATAGAACAGGTAAGATTTGTCGGAGTAACTAGATCACACTCAAGACAATACCCCTTTGCTTAGAGCCCACAGGAGCATGTGGCATTTGTCTGTGAGACACCATATTTATTCTCGATAACCTTTACTTATTACCTTGCACTAAATTACTGGGACCTTGGTCAATTCATTGAACCTCCCTGGG
This sequence comes from Macaca thibetana thibetana, assembly GCF_024542745.1. NCBI lineage: Eukaryota > Metazoa > Chordata > Mammalia > Primates > Cercopithecidae > Macaca > Macaca thibetana. The sequence continues at coordinate 120,339,027 of NC_065584.1, read as the reverse complement.
CTCCACCCCTCTGAGCTGCAGAGTGGGGATCTCATATACTTGTTCTTTCTCACACTGTATAAAAGTGAGACATGGTTATTTAAATGCTTTTAACAATTATAAAATAATATTCAATAATTACAAAGTCATTTATGTTTTGCTGGGGTATTAAAAGGTATAACCATTTGAAAACTAATTTGTAGTATTACTGCATCAGTTAGAATTACACCTGGCTGTCTGTGACAGAAAATACAAAACAACAGGTGCTTCTATATAAAATATGTTCATATTTCTCCAATAAAGTGTCAAGAAATGAAGTTTGTTACTGGTAAGGTAGCTCCAAGAAGGTACCCAAATTTCTTCCAGTCTGACATCCCCACAGTGGCATCTCTATTCTCACAGTCCGAGATGGCCCCTAGACCTCCAGTCCTCACATCTATATTGCTGATACCAGTAAAGAAGAAAGGAACAAAGAGAAAGAAGGGACAGTGGACATATGCAAGCTTGCTTTTAAGGAAATATTCTGAAAACTGCCACACAAACACTTACATTTAAATATCATTAGCCAAACTTTAGTTAAATGGTCACACTCAGAAGCAAGGGAGGATAAGAAATATCTCTTCCAGATATCCATGTATCCAATTAAAAAAATTAAGTGAGCATGGGTTTTAGGGTTGGCAACCAGCAGTTTCTACTCCACCTAATAAAACGGAACATATATATATACACCTTATGATCCAGCAAGGCCATATGTAGTTATATGCTTTATAGAAACTCTCTCATATGGCTAGACAGAAAAATGTACAGGGGTTTTCACTGTGGCAGTTTTTCAAAGAATAACATTGTCTAAAGGAAGGGAATGAGTAAATAAATTGGTTTATTCTTACTACAGAACATCATATATCAACATACATGAGCTAATTACTTTCACTTACATAAATCAACATAGATATATCTCGAACAATTTTGAGCGGAAAATAGCAAGTTAAAAAATGTATATGAAGTAGGACACTATTTATGCAAATTTTAAAGATACATGGAACAATACTCTGTACTCTTTATTAATACAATTATATATAGACAAAATGTTTAAAATATATCTGGATGGCAGACCACATATACAACATGGTCCCATAAGATTCTAATATGGTATTTTTTACTGTACCTTTTTATGCTTAGATATGTTTAGATACACAAATTATTTCCATTGTGTTACAATTGCTTACTGTTTTCAGTACAGTAACCTGCTGTACAGGTTTGTCATCTACGAGCAGTAGGCTACACCATATAGCCTAGGTGTGTAGTAGGCTACACCATCTAGGTTTGTGTAAGTACGCTCTATAAGGTTCACACTAGCACGAAAATGCCTAATGACATTTTTCAGAACATGTCTGTCTCACTAAGCAACATATGATTGTAATTACAGAATTCCAGGCAAAATACTTATTGGCTGCAGTTGCTATCTCTTATTGCATTACCTCTGGAGTCATAAGGTAGATGCCAGCTAAATATGTAGAAAGTCAGTAGCGATCCACTTACCCCAAAGAGTGGAATATGTGTACTGACTTCCAATAATTGCCTGGTGGTTAACCAAAGGTTCTGTACACACCTCTATTTCAGGTGACAGGTTAGAGACTATTACCTATAAGCAAGGTACAGTTTATTTTATATCTTTTGTATTATCTTAAAAGTTTCTTATTCTACTGCTAGAGAATCTTTCCTTCAGCAATTCTATGCCATGCCTTTCCATGCTTGAGAAAAGGAGGGGCATTCAGGGAAAAAATACAGTGAAAGTGAATTTTCACTAGGAGGACACACACTAAAGTTAGAACTAGTTCCTGTAGAAACTCTACCTGTAACTAAAGAAAAGTCTACTGCTCATTTTTATTGGGGATTAGTGAAATACATACATCATTTATTGACATAAAGGTCTATATGTAAAGAAACAAATTGATTCCTTTTAAAGTCTTAAAAATCAACCATCCTCTGACTAAATAGAAAAGTTTTCCTAAATAGAAAACCTTTCCAATGATTATTAGCCTGCCTATGAATTTCAGCTTTCAAATGCCATAGGACTATATTCTTGATCTTTGGAGAATGTCTCCCAACAGAGTTCTACATGTAAAAAAGATTCATACAAATTTGGGGGTTCTATTACAGATTCCAAAAGAAGGTCTCTTTCCCTTCTGCTTTTTCTTGGTTTTATGTACAGCAAGCAAGAGTTCACAAAGGAAATTCCATTCCTACTCTAAAAATTGAAATGGCAGCTTCTATTTTAGGTGGTCTTAGCATTAGTTATTTTCCAAGGATAAAGAAACCAGCGTTATTTTTCCACATGAAAAGAAGCTAGTGAAAAAAAAATAATAAATATTGCTTAGTTTCCAATTCGTAAGGGAGCAGTGTCCAGAGAAAAACAAAATGCCTTATTTCGATGTCATTTGAATGTCCAAAGTTGATACCTTTTACAAATGGAGTAGATACCTCTGTGGCTTGCCTGGAGAACTTTCAGAATAGCCTCCAAACTAAAACTATTTTATTCACCAGCTTGCCTCCATACCTGAGATCCCTACTAGTTACATTCATTTTCTGTGCCTCTGCATTCCTTATAAAAACTCTACTACTGCCTTAGGCTGGGCGAAGTGGCTCACACCTGTAATCCCAGCACTTTGAGAGGACGAGGTGGGCAGATCACCTGAAGTCAGGAGTTTGAGAACAGCCTCACCAACATGGAGAAACCCTGTCTACTAAAAATACAAAATTAGCTGGGTGTATAATGCCTACAATCCCAGCTACTCAGGAGGCTGAGGCAGGAGAATCACTTGAACCCCTGAGGCGGAGGTTGCAGTGAGCCAAGATCGCGCCATTGTACTCCAGCCTAGGCAAAAAGAGCAAAACTCCATCTCAAAAAAAAAAAGAAAAGAATTCTGCTACTTCCTCCTGCCAACAATGCAGCAAAGTTGACAATATCATATTTGGTAAAATAATATACCTGATTACTAATAGTTTGTTCTTTTATTTTTGAGTAGTGTCTCATTGTGTGTGTGTTCCAAGTGTTAAACATCCATTTACCAGTTGATGGCTATTTGGGTTTTTCCACTTTGGACTATTATGAATAAACCTGGTATGGACATTCACATTTAAGTCTTTTCATGAACACATGCTTTCATTTTTCTTGGATAAATGCCAAGAAGTGACATTGCTGGGTCAAATGGTAAGTGCATGTTTGACTTTATAGGAAATATCCAAACTGTTTTCCAAAGTGATTTTATCATTGTACATTCCCACCAGTACCGTCGAGGGTTTTAGTTGGCCTATGTCCTCAAAGTAACTTCTAAAAGGAAGATAGAAAAGAATAACAAGAGGAGACAGAGAGTTTAGTGTAATACAAACCGCTTTTACAGGATCTCCCGGTATTGAAAACTACCTCCTAGTAGCTGCCCTTCTCTCTCATCTACCTCACTTGCTTCTGCCTACAGAGGTTCAAAAGATGGGTATCACCCTAAAGAGAGTTGCATGCATCCCTTGGCTAAGGCAAAGGTCTGCCTTAGTTTATCAAAGTGTTTGGAGGCTGTTTACCAGTTTTCTTTCTCCTGCCTTTTCAGATTTATCCGCTGTCCTGATTCCTGTTTGCCTACATTTAAGACCTATTTACACCTCCTTTAATCTGAGTTGCGCCTTCCTTGCTTGTCATCTGCCTGACGAACTTGTTTTTATGTTTCTTTTTCATTAGTGCTTGGACTCCGACTTCCCTACTTTGTTCATACTGAAGGTTTTATTTTGACTCTTCTTGAAAAATGGCCTAAGCCAATTTGGTCACACCTATTATGACCTTTTTGGTATATAATTATAGCCACTATATAGAATTATAGCCATAGCCTCTCCAACATGAGCAAGTTTCTAAATTCTCCAAGATATGCTGACTTTTACAAAACACACTTTTACTAGCAAGCAGGCACAGAACAGTTTATACAACTTGTTTTGTAAGTTCAATGAAACCCTAGTTCTCTGTCCTTTTAAAGATGCCTACCATATCTTGTATAGGAGATTCACCAGAGGCAGATGGATCAATACTAGAAGCAGAATTTCATGTCCCTGATAACCTACCCTGGCATGAATGGCTAGATTCAGGATAGAGTCACAGGCACCATCCTTGAGGGCACAGGCTACAGAAGGTCTGCTAGGTTCTTAATTTCTATTTATGAAAGGGTAGGAAGTGTTTCTAAAATACTCCATCCATTCCACATACCACGAATACCACTCATTTCACCAATAAAAGCCTACTTTTAGAGTTTATTATGCCAACTAATGAACCACAAATTTCACCAATGAAAACTCCTTTTTTGCTTTCACTCTAACATCTGGTGCTAATCACAGATAATATAACCAAAAGCACTTGTAACAGGCACATTTAGAGCATGGACCTTCTGAAAACATCTCATCTGGCCACTTCTGAAAACCAAATTTCTGATTAGAACAGTATATAGCATGTTACTTAAACTAAGCAGTACCCACATATACACACACTACTTAATTTTTTTTTGAAAAAGTATTTTAAAGTATATTGTAGATACCATAACAACCCTGGAATCCTGCCTTGGAAATAGTGTTTATTGAACACCCACTATATGCCAGGCAGTCTGCTAGGTGTTTTATAATTATACTTAACATTCCTCATCTAGAAAATTATAACTCAAGAAGTAGGTATCATTATGCATACTTATTTTAAAAAGAATTTTAATTTGCCCAAGGTCATTTGAGGCAGTAGAGCTGGTGTTAAAATCAAAGTCTACTGATCCTCACAGTGATTTTTCAGCTAATTTTCAGTTTAAGTGATATAAACACATTTTTTTCTAGGATTTATTCAAATATATAACTAAGTCACTGTTTTTAAATCTTTGGTTTGTTTTTTAATCCTTCTTATACTTTTTTGGTTAGTATCTAATTAAAGTACTTGTCTCTCTCCCTATCAGATTGGACATACATGCCCAATTTTGCCAATAACTTCCAAAGGATTGTGAAAACTTCCTTTTCCCTCCCAAGGCCCAGCATGAATCTTAGATTAAGAATGTTTGCAACAAAGAATGTTAAATGTTTCTCTACTATAGGATTGCAATGTACATTATTTGTTCTGGCTCTTTTGTTTGCACTTCTGAATGTGTTACTTTTTTCTAAGATACAGCAGCTGTTTACCTTCTCTCTAGTGGTGCTTCTTCATTTGGTAATGTCTCTGGACACTGTTGATTTGCAAAGACCAGCAGCAGGAACTCCTTTTTGGTGACTACACTTACAAAGTATGTGTTATACCATTTTCCCTGTATTCATATCTCACAAACTGTACCTGATGACTGTCCAAAGCCACTATGGACATACAGTCTCTACACCAAAGACCCATCCAAGATTCAGCTGGCCATGAAGTGGCCTCACTTTGATCACCTGATCACAACATCACACCTGTATTTTTCTGTGTCCCTCCAGGTTCTTTAATGCTATTGACATTCTATGAACTTTCCTAGACTCAGTATGCTGGCAGGTCTCTGTGTCATGTGACCAAAGTCTTTCTCTAAAGAAAGTCTGTGAGCCATTGTTAGCATAATTTAAACATTAATTATGAAAACTGCCCCCCAAATGCCATAAAAACAAATAAACCACCGAGCCACTACTGAGCAAACTACCTTACTGCTGAGGCTTAGACAAACAATAGAATGATTAGTAAAAATGCATTACTAGGCTCAGTTATATTTCACATGGTATCTGACAATCCATAGGGCCCACTTCTGTTTCCCCATAAATAAGATATACAATTTAATGGTTCTCTTTTATCTCACACATCATAGCGAATCTGCAAGAACATCACTTAACCTCTTCAAGTCATCTTTCACTGGCTATATACTTACAGATATGAACGAACAGAAATAGTAGCAGCTTTGATTTTTTGCTATGAATATGTACTTTTATATTGCCTCTGATAAAGTGAAAATATATATTCCAATATGGAAAAATTGCCAATGCCATACATTAAGAATGATTCTGAAGCTTACTAAAATACAACTAGCTATGGAATTTGGCATTTTTGGTCCATGTTGAATCCATTCCAAAGTATTTCATTACATACAAATTACTAAAAGAATCTCATCTCCATTGAGTTTTTTCAGTAATTCAAATCTTCAGGCATATGTAGAAACATTAGCATGAAAATGAAGTGATAATGCAAGGTAATCATACACGAGTTTATTCTAGGCAGAAATTAATGAAAAATGATCTAGTATTATAACTATTCTCTGCTAAAAAGGAACTTTTTTGTTTGAGACAGAGTCTCGCTCTGTCACCCAGGCTGGAGTGCAGTGGCGAGATCTCGGCTCACTTCAAGCTCCGCCTCCCGGGTTCACGCCATTCTCCTGCCTCCCCTCCCAAGTAGCTGGGACTACAGATGCCCACCACCACGCCCGGCTGATTTTTTGTATTTTTAGTGGAGACGGGGTTTCACTGTGTTAGACAGGATGGTCTCGATCTCCTGACCTCGTGATCCGCCCGCCTCGGCCTCCCAAAGTGCTGGGATTACAGGCTTGAGCCACCGCGCCCGGCCAGGAACCTTTTTTAATCCATTCAATGATGATTCTTAAAAGAGTCCATCCACTATAAGGTGATGATCAAGCACATTTTGGCAACACCAGATACAGGCAACATTTTGAGAAGTTGCATTTTCCTGAAAAATATCTTTGTTTTCCCTGTAACATTTCAAAGCATTTTGATCTTAGTTTCTATCTCATTCTTACTAAACCTTACTAAATTTAAGATTCAATGGGTCAATCAGTTTCTTTCTCATATATAAACTAGGGGCAGTAACAGTAACTACTTAATTTTCTTGTTATACAAATAAAATAAAATAAAAAGCATAGCATAGAAGACTTCTGGTTTCAGCTCCAATATAGAAAAAGCTTGTAAATTGTCAACCCTACCCTTACAACAGAAAAGCCTGGACCAACTACAACCAAAACACGTTTTTGGACCCATTGTTACAACTGAGGTCATAAGGCAAATAAGCACTCCACAATCTAGAGAGACAGACACAACTGGAGAGACACGGCCAAGATCCACCTGCCTGGAACATACACATCATATCATACACTTATATGATAATTTTGGTGATGTTGAAGGAGAAGTGTGGACAGCATGAGAGCGAGGAAATTCTGAGAGTTTCAATGTTAGGAGGGTCCCCATATTTTCATGGGTTTTACTTCCAGGAATCTCAGAAGGTTCTTATGATAAAGATCTGAGAAAGAGTTCCTGTTTATATCTCTGGCTCTGGCAAGGGATGGGGAAATGCAGTCATCAACATGAAACAAGCCTCGAGTTTAATTCTTTATAACAAAGACCTATTCTCCAGGAGAGAAAACTTTGCCAAGGAATACTCTGTTTACCTCAGTTCTTATCACTCAATACAACGTAACTGGTTTTCAACAAAAATTACAAGGCTAATAGGAAAGGAAAAGCTAAGTAACTTTGGAAGAAAGCATGGCAGAGTCTTATCTCAGCTAGCTCCTCCCATACCACCAGTCCACATACCTCTAGCATCAGCCCTCTCCTCCTCTCTGTAGCCTTCCTGTCTCATCTAAGGTTAAAAAGTCTATAGAGTAAGTATTAATCCACTCTCATGCTGCTAATAAAGACAAATCCTAGACCGGGTAATTTATAAAGGAAAGAGGATTAATTGACTCACAGTTCCACATGGCTGGGGAGGCCTCACAATCATGATGGAAGACAAAGGAGGAGCAAAGTCACCTCTTACATGGCAGCAGGCAAAGACAGCTTATACAGGGGAACTCCCATTTATAAAATCATCAAATCTGGTGAGACTTATTCACTACCATGAGAACAGTATGGGGGAAACTGCCCCTATGATTCAATTATCTCCACCTGGCCCCACCCTTGACACATGGGGATTATTATAATTCAAGGTGAAATTTGGGTGGGGACATAGCCAAACCATATCAGTAAGGGATTCAAAAAAATAGACTGGAAATTCTGAAGTCACAGTAAGGGGTATGGATAGGAGTGAGAAAGTTATGCCATGGAGAAATAAAGACTTGTGAAGGTCCAGAGACACAGGCCCACTGAAAGACTGAGATTTAATCTGGACAACAGAATGCCTCCCTTCTCCCTTACCTGATGACCACACCAACAGAATTTCCATTGGTGTATGATGATAGTGGATTACGGCTAAAAAGCTGCAAGATGCAGACTTTCTCTGAGGAGTATCTAGGGAAGCCCAAAATTAAGAAAGGAGACAAAAACTTGAACACTAGAGAAATTTGAAGTCTCTGCCACCTACAGCTACAGCATACCTTAAACACAGTCCAACCACTAGACAGACTAACTTAATCCTCACACTGAAGTTCCATTTATCTCAGTTTCTACCACCCAATGCAACACAAAAGTGAATCTTCCTTATTTAAAAAATTATTTAGGAGTCTGAGGGTTTCCAGGATGTAATGTGGAATGTGACAAAATAATCTCACTGTATTGTAACTATATAAGACAATCTCACTGGAAGAGGTGAGGAGAAACAGTGCTTACTAGTGCAACTTTGAAAATGAGAGGAGCCTGTAAGACTAAAGACAACAGAAACTGTAGTAAAAATACTGTGCTCAATTGGTTAAGTTGTTTCCCACAAGGGTATGAGTTAACAATTCTGCTACCACGATATGTGTATACTGGAATTTAAAAAATAAATAGATGGCTGATGTTGGGAGCCAGGTTTCTTACTTTGGAGGGGAAGTTACAAATCGGCAAGAGGTCTCGAGATTAGAATGATCCATGATACAGCGGATTAGGATAGGGGACATCAGTATTAATTTGTGTTTACCCTAATAAAGATACTGATGGTTACATATAGAAATATGTATAAATATGTTTATATACACAGGTTAGTATGCACATGCATTTCCTTGCTTTGTCAGCTGAAAGGACCAAAAGTTGTAGCACTTGGTTACAATGAGTATGCCTATATATACAATGAGTATATATAGTATCTAGGTCTTGGTTTCCAATTATCCAATAAAGGGAATCAGGGATCTTAGAGAAGTGGTTGAGTCTTAGATTAGAGCAGAAGATGTACAAGATAAGCATGAAGCATCTTATAGTACCAAATAGTATGTGGACAGCAGGAGAGTGAATTTTTTTTTTCTCTCTCTTTCTCTCTCTCTCTCTCACACACACACACACACACACACACACACACACACACACACACACAAACACCCTATAACAGGGCATGGTCAAGGGACACAGGAGATAACTGAAACAGCTCCCAATGGTCAAAGCAAAAATAATTCGAAACAGAAAGTAAAGTATTATTAGATTGTAATGTAAAAATTTAGGGAGAATAGACAAATGCCCCATGTAGGAGAATTCAAAGTAATTTATGTAGATACTCCATCCTCAAGAGGGCAGAACATAACTCACAACTTCTTATAGTGAAGTATATATAGTGACTTCCTTCCAAAGAATACAGTATAGAAAGGGAAGGGGGAATAGTAACTTTTATAGCCAAGAGAACTGACACACATCACCTTAGCCAGGAGATCAAGGTTAACACATCAACAGTGATGTCATTTTGATAGTATGTACCCTTGATATGATGCGATGAGAATGACACTTTACCTCTATTGTCTTCCTCCCCCAAATCTATAATCCCAGTCTAATCATGAGAAAAACATCAGAAGAATACCAGTAGAGGAACATTCTACAATATATACCAGACTCCGTAAGACTGTCAAGATCATCAAAAAACAAGAAAAGGCTGAGAAACTGTCATAGCCAAGAGAGCCTAAGACGACATGATGACTAAATGAAATGTGTTCAGGATAGGATCCTGGAACAGAAAAAGGACACTAGGTAAAACCTAAAAAAAAAAAATCAATAAATTTTGGATTTTAGTTAATTGTGCAAATGTACCATATTAATGTACCACATTAATGTACATGTACCATAATAATGTACCTATAATAATTATTTGAGTCAGGGTCTCACTGTCACCCAGGCTAAAGTGCAGTGTTGCAGTCAGGGCTTACTGCAGCCTTGACCTGCTGGGCTCAAGCAATCCTCCCACTTCAGCCTCCCTCCCAAGTAACTGGGACCACAGGCATGCACTACCATGCCAAGCTAATTTTTGTATTTTTTGTAGAGACAAGGTCTTGCCGTGTTGTGCAGGCTGGTATTGAATTCCTGAGCTCAAACAAGCTGCCCGCCTCAGCCTCCCAAAGGGCTGGGATTACAGGTGTGAGCTACTGCGCCTGGCTTTAATTAAAAGTATTTGAAACTGAGTGCCAGGTATAGGGGAACTCTGTCCTATCTTAATCTTTCTATATCAAACTATTCTAAAATTAAAAGTCTACTTTTTAAAAAGTAGGTAGCATGATTTCTACCTCATGGAATGTACTTAGTAAATGTCAACTGTTATTATCTTCTACATGACAAATACTAAGTTACCAGGGATTTCTGTGGTCAAAAAGAAGTCAGATAATTATTAGATGCTTAAATAGAATATTGACCTGTAATTAACCTGAATAATTCTAGATCTAAAAAGAAATGACTAAATCATAGATTAGCCAGATTACCAGTCTCTCATTTTGCTTCAAGAGTCAACCATAGAATAATATCAGAGTCAGAATATAAGGTAGAAAAAATACAAATCCTAAGTGATTCTCTCTCTTAACCTACAAGGGAAAATGAACAATATTGCCTACTACCAAAAGCCTTGTATTGCTTTCAAGGTGATGTCATCCAGTCCACTTTTGAAAGCTTACGGCATAGTCCTCACAAAGTCATTTATATTTCAGTAGTAAAGACCCTTAAGGTATAAGCATGTATGCAATATTACTAAGGCTCAGAGAGGCCATTTAAAAATATTGGAGGAGATGAGGGAGGTGAATAGAAATAATAGAATATTTCACTGGATAATTATCTGCTTTTAAAAAATTAACATCCTTGGCATTCATCCCTTTTCTCATCTTTCAAATATATCCTTTTGAGAAATTTTAAGTTGCTGAAGATATTGTTAACTGACCATTCATTTACAATCAGGGCCATGTGGTGGGGTGCGGGGGGTGGGGAATGTTGCAAAGCTTTATTTCAAGTTTATTTTTCACTTTACAAAATTAAGAAACTCCTATAATTTCCTGTAGCTTTGGATGAACCACATAAACAATTTCACCTCTGAATTTACTATACTTCACCTAACCTTCCCATGTTTTTTCTTCTAAATAGGTTGCAGTTACCAAGATTTGCCTCCATCGTTTCTGATTTCTTTGTACAAATAAATTCATAGACTCATGGGAGCCTTGGATTTAAAAGTTTCATTGTGCTGTTAATAGAAAAACAAGCACACAACCTTGCTTCTGCTGTTGCCCACCAAGGTCTATCTTTTTTAAAAAAATTTATGGATTAACCAAAGCCATTGCCTATATTTATATTTTAATACTAAATTTATCTATCAAAGATGATATATAAAATATTGAATGATATATAAAATAGGATACAAAATGATCTAGTTTTTAATACTTCCAAAATATCTGCCCATCAAAAAGTCCCTCTGTATCCCCGCTTCTCATTAGGATGCATAAACAATAGCACATATACAATGGCTACACTGGCCAGTTTAAAGCTTTTTCCCAGCGTGAGTTATAAAGCTGGTCAAGTTAGTCATGAGAAGGCTGTTTTCTAGCACACAGTTTTCATTCTCAGAACCACCTGCTTTAAACACGATGTCAACACATCCCTAAGTGTACATTTATACTAAAGTATATTTCCTAACCTTTCAGGAATATTTACATTTTAATAACAATGCCTAAAGACTTTTTAAAAATCCCATGAAGTTAAAAGGTGCAACTCTGTAATGTTGGAATTCTATACTCAGATAACGGAGGGAATGGAAAGTAGAAATGCTCAAAGCTGCTTGAATCACACCCAGACAGGCAGCTCCTATTCTACTGTTTTTCATTTCTTTTTTGTATATAGCCTCTTGCTATGTGAAATCACTTCACTTTATCTAAATCATATTTCTTTTATAAAAACAGTTTGAACAGCATAAACTGGCATTTCAATAAAATCCATATGTAATTCCATCTCAAGCACAGATTTTGCAAACATTTTTACATTGCTAGATTTTATTTTAATTGTTGCAAACAGTAAATTTACTTTCTTTGCATTCCACTTCATAATGTGTTCACTCATTTAAAAAATACTTAAGTACCTACTATGTGCCAGTACTGTTCTAAGTGTTAGAAATATATCTTTGAACAAAAAGATAAAATTCCTGATTTCATGGAGCTTACATTTTATTGAAGGGCAGAAAAATGTACACAATAAACATAATACCTAAGAAAATGGTATATGCTATTTTTTAAAAATAATAAAACAGGGTAAGAGAGCTTAAGAGTGAGAGTGAAGACTGGGAAGAAAGATAAAATGTAAGTTAATATAGCTGGGATAGCTATACTTGCATCGTGAAATTTGAGTAATCACTTGCAGGAAATTAGTTAGACATGTGGGCATCTGGGAAAATATACTTCTAGAAAGAACAAATAGTGCAAGTTGGGAAGTATCTTGCATGTCTGAGAAGCAACAGAGGCCAGTATGGCTAGGGCAGAGGGAATAATAAAGAGGGTAGAAAAAGAGGATGTCAGAGATAATAAAGGCCAAAAAATGTAAGGCCTTGTAAGCCATTTTAAGGATTTTGGCTTAATTATTGTGCAATTTTCAGCAAGTGGCTAACCATTTTAAGGTTTATTTAATGTGTAAAAAGAGGAGCAATCAACTAAAAAAGAGGTACTGCTAATAAACCAATAATGAAGTTGAAATGAAATAATAAATATTAATTGATCCAAAATAAGGTCAAAAACAAACACATAAAAAGAGATAAAAAAGGAACATAAAAAAGAGAGAAAACAAAGAGCAAGATAGCACAATTAAACCTAACCAAAAGACAATGATAATTTCATTAAATATAAATGGCCTAAATATATCAATTAAAAAGCATATTGTCAAATGAAAAACTAAAATCTAACTATATACTGTCTATAGGAAATATGCTTTGAATATAAAGCACAGAAGGCTAAAAGTAAAAGAATGGAAAACAATATATCATGCTACATCTAATAAAAAATAAAGTTGGGGTCACCATATTAGTATCAAAGCAGATTTCAAAGTAAAAAATCTTAGGACAAACATCACAATAAAAAAGAAGACAATATACCAGTAAGACATAACAAATCTAAATGTATCTGTACCTAATAACAGAACTTCCAAATATAAGCAAAAGTTTATAGAACTGAAAAGAGAAATGGAGAAATTCATAGATATACTTGGAAATACCAAAACTCCCTTTCTCTATAGTTAACAGAATAAGTAGACTAGAAATAACTAAGAAGATTTGAACAACAACACATACTAGACCTCGCCAACATTTGTAGAATACTATACCCCAAAATGGTAAAATACACATTAAAAAATGGACATTGAATATTTACCAAGCTAGCCCATGTAAAAAATATTAATACAAAGAGATTGAAATTGCAAGATGCATATTCTCTGACCACAACACAATCATAGCAGAAACCAATAATTAAAAGATATCTAGAAAATCTCCAAGAATTTGGAAATTATGTAGCACATTTCTATATCATGGGTCAAAAAAAAGTCACAGGGAAATTAGACAGTACTTTGAACTGAGTGAAAATGAAAAAAAAAAAAACATATGAAATGTGCAGAATGTAGTCAAACATGCCTTAGAGGGAGATATGCAGCATAAATTACTTACAATAAAAAACATGAAAAGTGTCAAATCAAGTCTCACTTACACCTTAGGAAACTTGAAAAAGAAAAATTAAACCCAAGCCAAAGAACCAAAAAAGGAAGTAAAAATAAGAGTAAACATTAATAAAAAGATATATCAATGAAAATAAAAGAGAGAGATACACATCAATGAAAGCAAAAGCTGTCCTTTGAAAACACTAATACAACCGATAAAACTCTAGCAAATGTAAATTGGAAAAATGTAAAGAAAAGATAATTACCAAGATCTAGAACGATAAGTGGTTCATGATTAAAGATACTACATGCAATAATATGAAAAATATTTTGAACAACTTTATGCTAATAAATTTAAGAACTTAGGTAAAATAACAAACTTGCTAAAGGATACAAACTTCCAAAGCTCGCCTAAGAAGAAAAAGAAAATCTGAATAATCCTGTATTAAATAAATTGAATTTACAGTTTAAAAGCTTCTCACCAAGGATACTAAAATCTCTAACAGCTTCACTAGTGAATTCTATCAAATGCTTAAGGAGTAAATAATAACTCTACACAAATTCTTCCAAAAAATAGAAGAAAACACATTAATTTTATTCTATAAAGCCAGAATTGACCTGATACCAAAACTAGACAAAGATACTAGGAAGTAAAAGGAAGGAAAAAAAAAAGAGAGGAAAAAAAAAAAATTGAGACCATTATCACTCATGAACACAGGTACAGTAAGTGCTAATGTTTTAGCAGATTGAATTCTGACAATACAGGCATATCTCGTTTTATTGCACTTTAATGTGTTTCACATATACTGTGTTTTTTACATTGAAGATTTGCGGCAATCCTGCACCAAGCAAGTCTATAGGTACCATTTTTCCAACATGTGCTAACTTAATGTCTCTGTGTCACATTTTGGTAATTCTCACAATTTTTCAAATTTTTCCATTATTATTACATTTGTTACAGTTATCAGTGAGCAATGATCTTTGATGCTACTGCTGTAACTGTTTTGGGGTACCATGACCTCCACCTATATGAAACTATGAACTCAACTGGTAAATGTTGTGTGTGTTCTGACTGTTCCACCACCCGGCCCCGATCTCTCTCCCTTTCCTAGGGCCTCTCTGCTCCCTGAGACACAATATTAAAAGTAAGCCATGGAATACTATGCAGCCATAAGAAAGGATGAATTTGTGTCCTTTGTAGGGACATGGATGTAGCTGGAAACCATCATTCTCAGCAAACTATCACAAGAACAGAAAACCAAACACTGCATGTTCTCACTCATAGGTGGGAATTGAACAATGAGATCACTTGGACACAGGAAGGGGAGCATCACACACCGGGGCCTATTGTGGGGAGGGGACAGGGGGGAGGGATAGCATTAGGAGATATGCCTAATGTAAATGATGAGTTAATGGGTACAGCATACCAACATGGCACATGTATACATATGTAACAAACCTGCACGTTGTGCACATGTACCCTAGAACTTAAAGTATAATTTAAAAAAAAAAATATTTAACTGAAAAAAATAAATAAATAAAAATAAAAGTAAGCCAATTCATCACTCTACAATGGTTACTAAGTGTTCCAGTGAAAGGACGAGTCACACGTCTCTCAGTTTAAATCGAAAGCTAGAAATGATTAGGCTTCATGAGGAAAGCATGGAGAAAGATGGCATACAGGCTGAAAGTTAGGGCTTTTGCACGAAATAGCCAAGTTGTGAATCCAAGGAAAAAGTTTTTGAAGTTAAAAGTACTACACCAGTAAACTCCCAAATGGTAAGAAAGTGAAAGAGCCTTATTGCCGTACAAGGAAAGTTGTAGTGGTCTGCATAGAAAATCAAACCCACCACCACATTCCCTTAAGCCAGAACCTAATCCAGAGCAAGGCCCCAACTCTCTTCAATTTTATGATGCTGAAAGAGTTGAGGAAGCTGCAGAAGAAAAGTTGGAAGCTAGCAGGCATAGAAAATCAAACCCACCACCACATTCCCTTAAGCCAGAACCTAATCCAGAGCAAGGCCCCAACTCTCTTCAATTTTATGATGCTGAAAGAGTTGAGGAAGCTGCAGAAGAAAAGTTGGAAGCTAGCAGGCATAGAAAATCAAACCCACCACCACATTCCCTTAAGCCAGAACCTAATCCAGAGCAAGGCCCCAACTCTCTTCAATTTTATGATGCTGAAAGAGTTGAGGAAGCTGCAGAAGAAAAGTTGGAAGCTAGCAGGGTTTGGTTTATGAGGAATAGGGAGAGAAGCCATCTCCATAACACAAAAGTGCAAGTAAAACACGAAGTGCTGACATAAAAACTGTAAAAAGTGATCCAGAAGACCTAGTTACGATCATTGATGAAGGTGGCTACACTAACAGATTTTCAATATAGACGAAACAGCTTTCTATTGGAAAAGATGCCCTCTAGGACTTTCAGAGCTACAGAGGGTAAGTCAAGGCCTGATGTCAAAGCTTCAAAGGACAGTCTGACTTTCTTGTTAGGGGTAATGCAGCTGATGACTTTAAGTTAAAGCCAATGTTCATTTACCATTCTGAAAGTCCAAGGGGCCTTAAGAATGACACTAAATCTATTCTGCCAGTGCTCTCTAAATGAAACAGCAGAGCCTGGATGTCAGCACATCTGTTTACAGCATGGTTTGCTCAGTATTTTGAGCCCACTGTTAAGACTTACTGCTCAGAAAAAAAAAATTTCTTTTAAAATATTACTGCTTGTTGACCATGTACTTAGTCACCTAGGAGCTCCAATGGAGGCTCTGATGGAGATGTACAAGAAGATGAATGTTGTTTACATGTCTGCTAACACATCCATTCTGCAGCCCATGGATCAAGAGTAATTTCTACTTTCAAGTCTTATTGTTTAAGAAATATATTTTGTGGCCAGGGGTGGTGGCTCCCACCTATAATCTCAGCACTTTGGGAAACTGAAGCAAAAGGATAGCTTGAGGCCAGGAGTTCAAGACCAGTGTAGGCAACATAGTGAGACCCCTATCTCGAAAACATAAAAATAAATAATAAAATAAATAAAAATAAAGTAATGTATTTTGTAAGGTTATAGCTGCCACAGATAGTGATTTGTCTGATGGATCTGGATAAAGTAAATTGAAAACCTGCAGAAAGGATTCACCATTTAGGATGTCATTAATGAATTCATGATTCATGGGAAGAGGTCAAAATGTCAGCATTAACAGGAATTTGGAAGCAGCTGATTCCAACCCTTATGAGCAACTGACTTTGATGGGTTCAAGATGTCATTGGAGGAAGTAACTTCAGATATGGTGCAAGTTAGAAGAAAACTGGAATTCGAACTGGAACCTGAAGATGGAACTGACTTGCTGCAATCTTATGATAAAAGTTAAATGGAGAAGGATAATGTTTTTTATCAATGAACAAAGTGATTTCTTGAGATGCAATTAGATTTCTTGGTGCAAATTAGAAGAAAACTGGAATTTGAAGTGGAACCTGAAGATGGAAATGAATTGCTGCAATCTTATGATAAAACATACATGGATAAGGATAATGTTTTTTGTGAATGAACAAAGAAAGTGATTTCTTGAGATGGAATTGATTTCTAGTTAAGATGCCGTGAACATTGTTGAAATGACAACAAAGGATTTAGAGTATTACATAAACATTGTAGATAAAGCAGTGACAGGGTTTTTAAGAGGATTGGCTCCAATTTTCACAGACATTCTACTGTGGGTTAAATGCTGTCAAATAGCACTGCATGCTACAGAGAAATCCTTTGTGAAAGGAAGAGACAATCAACGTCACAAATTTTCTTGTCCTATTTTAAGAAATTGCCACAGACACCCCAACCTTCAGCAACTATTATCCTTATCAGTAAGCAGCTATCAACACTGATGCAAGACCTTCTACCGGCAAGAAGATTATCACTTGCTGAAGGCTCAGATGGTCACTTTTTTTTTTTTTTTTTTTTTTTAGCAATAAAGTATTTTTAACTAAGGAATCTACTTGATTTTTTTAACATAATACTATTGGAGACTTAATAGATGACAATGTAATGTAAATATAACTTTTGTATGCACTGGGAAATCAAAACAATTCTGTGACTGACTTTATTGCAATATTTGCTTTATTCCAGTGGTCTAGCACCAAGCTTGTGATCTCTCTGAATATCGTAGAACCTGTCTATAAAAAGATAATGCATCATAATCACATAGGGTTTATCCCAGCTGTACAATGTTGGTTAGACAGTTGAAAAGCAATCAATGTAATTCACCCTATTAATATACTAAAATGGAAATTACAGGATAATCTTAATAGACGCAGGAAAAAATGTGACAAAAATCTATACTGATTCTTGAGAAGAATGATTATGAAATTAAGAATAGAAAAGAACTTCCTCAATTTGTGAAAGGGCATGTTTGAAAAACTTGCAGCTTGTGTTTACTTATTGGTGAAAGACCTTGTACGATCAAGAACAAGGAAAGGATTCCCTCTTCCACCACTTCTACTCAACTTTATACTGACTGTCCTTGCCAACAAGAAACAAAGTAAGAAATAAATGGCAGACAGGCTAGACATAAATAAAATTTTATTTGCAAGCAACATGTTCTTCTGTGTAGAACATCCTAGTAAGTCTGTAAAAAGGATACTATAGTTAATAAATGAGTTTAGTAAGATCAGCTGCTAGAAGGTTAATATAAATAATTGTATTTACATATACTGACCATAAAAATTTTAGCTTAAAACTATGATATCATAAAAATGTGAAATACTTATGGATAAATTTGACAAAAGATATATGAGACTGGTACACTGATAACTATAAAATATTGTTGAGAGAAATCAAAGATGATTAATAAAGGTAGAGATATGTCATTACCATTGATTGGAAAACTCACTAGTGTTAGTATGTTAGTGATCCTCAAAATGATGTATAGCCTCAACATAATTTAAATCAAAATTTCAGTAGAAATTTTCATGTATTACTGGTAGAAATACAAAATAGTATAGCCTCTTTGGAAGTTTTTTACAATGTTAAATATAGATTCCCTCTACGACTCAGCAATTGCAATCCTAGGTATTTACCCAACTGAAGTGAAAAATTACGTTTACACAAAATCCTAAAGCAGCTTTATTTATAATTGCCAAATGGTGGAAGTAGCCAACTCAATAATAAGACAAATAATTCAATAAAAATAGGCACAAATATAAATAGAATTTAACTAAACAACACATAGGGATTCCAAATAAGCACATGCAAAAATACTCAATATTGTTAGTCATTAGGGAAGTGCAAACTAGAGCCACAAGGAGATACTACTACACACCTCAGTAGAAGAGCTAAAATTACAAATACTGACACTGCTTAGTGTTGGCAACAAACTCATACACATGGCTGGTGGAAATGCAAAATGATTAAGCCACTGTGGAAAACAGTGGCATTTGGTATTTGTTACAACTGTTTGTAGAGACATGTATTTTCATTTCTCTTGCGTAAATTCATAGGAGTGGAATGGTCCAGGGGGCTTTCCTAAATAGTGGATGATGAATTACATGGTAACAATGTCAAGAAATAAGTACCTTCCCAGAGTTAGAAAATAAGAGAGCCAAACAATGAAAAGCAGGAAAGTGAACAGTGATGCCTGCAAAACAGGAATGATGAGGGAATTGGTGTGGAGTACTGGAAAAAGAACAGCTCCAGGGTTGGGTAAAATAAATGATCCTATTTTCTAAAATAAACTAGAGGGGTATGACCATTGAAAGGGACTGAGGAGAAAGGCTGATGGCTCAGTTAACTTGTAAGTGTACGGCCTTTCCAAATTGGTCCTGAGCCAATAAGCAATCCCAGAAATGTAATAAAAAATCAAACACCTGCAAAGGGCATGAGATGTTACCCTCCAGGAGATCAGGATGTACTCCACTCCTGATTCACAAAACTTGATGTGGTTTCAGGAGCTCTTGCTGCCATGAGGAAGCCTTTCTAGGCTGAGCCAGTCCTACGGGTCCACAGACACACAAGCATGGTGGGTTGTGGGATAGGACTGGGCACATGCAAAAAACAGTCATTTTATTGGCTGAAGCATAAGGTGTATAAAAGGGAAAATTAGACTGAATAGGTAAATTGAGGTCTAAGAAGGACCCCGAGTGCCCTCTCTCTTTCTATTTTATATTTGATACTTAATACCAGGATTTCCCAGTTGGAAGAATAGAGAGTGACATTATATTAATAAATGTGTAACTGCGTGGCCAAAACATTCTATAGTGAAGTGTAGCTGTGTCTATTTTTAGGCCACACATTGCTGTTGGCATTCATTGCAAGCTACAAAGTGCCATAACTAGGCTTTACTGTAGGAATCTAAGTGTGTGGATCTATCTTTCTAATGCAGCAGTACCTATCTTACTGTGAAGGACTGACTTAGAAGAGAAAACCCAGTCCCTTTCATGCCTTTGCTCATAGTGTGTTTTGTTTCTTTTTCTTTTTTTTCTTTTGAGATGAAGTTTCACTCTTGTTGCCCAGGCTGGGGTGCAATGGTGCCATCTTGGCTCACTGCAACCTCCGCCTCCCGGGTTCAAGTAATTCTCCTGTCTCAGCCTTCTGGAGTAGCTGGGATTACAGGCGTGCGTCACCACACCTGGCTAATTTTTTGCATTTTTAGTAGTGACGGGGTTTCACCATGTTGGCCAGACTGGTCTCAAACTCCTAACGTCAGGTGATCCACCGGCCTCAGCCTCCCAAAGTATAGGGAATTACAGGCATGAGTTGCCACGCCTGGCCATCATACAGTTTTCTTTGCTCAGAATGTCCACTCCCTGAGTCTCTTCATACCTACATCCTATGGTTTAGTGGTTAAGCAAATGGCCTGTGGAGTAGGTGAAGGTCTGTTCACATAAGAGCTCAGTACAAGTTAGCTATTGCTATTAATACTCATCCTTGCAGCTCAAATGCCAATCCCTTGATAATCTCCCTTTCATGTCCCCCACATCTCTCTCCCAAGCTAAAAATCCATCTCTCCTTCCTTTCTAAAAATCATATCACTTTGTCAGTGTCTACTTTTAATTTGGCACTCCAATAATCTATGTAAGTTCATTATCCCTTTGCTAGATGGTGAGCTTCTTGAAAGCAAGGTCCATATCTCCTCCTTCATGCCCCTCTTTTTGGCTGAGATGCCTTACAGTAGGTGTTATAGTGAGTCGTTGTGGATCATGAAGTCACAAAAAGGCACTACTTACCTTTTACAGAATTTCTTGCTCTTGGTATGGAAGCTAAGAATTGACAGTATGTGAAAGTTAATGACCATTATAAAAGTGTTTTCCAATGTACCAGGGTGCTCATATTTGAAAGTAAGTTGCCCTCTGCATGCTGCAAAATCAAAACAACAACAATACCTAAAGAAATCTGCACATCCATGCAATGTGTGATAGCTGCCCTGATTTTGCAGAGATGTCAAGGAAAAGCCACCTCATTTTTTTATTTTTTAGCTGAGGAAACATGTGCTATTCATCAGCATAATTTTTATGAGAGATAATTTTAAGAACCCCACATTCTTAAAGAAAACCCTAGTAATTGTTTTTTATTTATTCTAAATTACAAGAGGCAAAATTTATTACTAATTTCTCAATTATTTCATTATGCAGCACTAATAAAAAAGTCTTGACATCTCAATTATGTTTAGCAAAGAATCATGTAATAAATAATTTTTGACTGAAGTGATTATTTACTTACAACATAGAATATGCAGGAGGAAATTTAAATCATATTTTTCTTGTGCCATATAATAATTATGCAATTAGTAATAAACAGTGTGCAAGAATGACAAACGATTTAAAACTTGGGGAACAAAAGCACATCACTTGTGCTTTTTTCCAAGCGAACAAAATCCTATGGTATATTAATCAAAGGGGCTTTTATATGCCTCTGGCAGCAGTGTTTTAAAGTAAACCCTTAATATCAGATCCCAATCCCCAGTTTCAATTTGCTTCCAATGGAAAGGACATTAGAGTTTATAAAATACTCCTTGATTACTTTTTTGAAGGCCTGAAATCTTGACATGTCCGTGACTTGCTCACACTGCATCAATATACAGTGGTTGAAAGAGCAATACCCATCGTGAACATTGCCACATTGACTTATAGAATCATGCCCTTGAGAAAAAGCCGGAGAGAAAAAAGGAGCACCAGGCAGTGACAAAAATGAAATAGAACTGTCATCTGGCAGTTCTTCATAGTCCGTCAAGGAAACTATTAAAGATGTACAAAGAGCCAGAGTGCGCTTGGGCAAAGGTTGTTAAACCACCACTTCAAGGGCAGGTCACTGCAGGCTGCTCAAGACTTAGTGAGGAGACCAGTCAGTGCTTCACTGAGGACGGTGGCACCTGCCGTTTGTGCCTGTCCCTTGCTGGCAGAGGAAATGGAGCTCTTCCATCCCCTGGTAATTCAAACTGAGGACTTTAAAATAAACTGTAAGTCAACTTTCAAGAATATTCTTTTTTTAAGTAACAGAATGGATATTAATTTTGGACTGGTTCAGGAATCGTATTAAAAACCTGTCTGGTGTTGTTTAAGCCAAATTCAAATATCAGTTTGGTCCATTGCCGATTTGTAGCACCTTAGCCAAATTATTTACCTTCTCCAAGCCTCGTTTTCTCCTTTTTCACACACAGGAAGTATGAAATCAGAACTTTTTTTTTTTTTCTCTCATTTGCATCTGCTATGTTTTTCTTATGGAACACTTCTGCTATCCCTTCTGTGTCATTGGAGAGTCTCCTAAATCCTAAATCCCTTAGGTAAGATGTGCTTTGCTATTCGACAGCTAGTTGTTCTGAAAGTAGCAGGACATTATGGAGATCAAGGAGCTTTTAAGTAAACTTCTCCCTCTAACCAGCACCACACACACACACACACACACACACGAGTGTTCATGTGTTTTTCCCTGGAATCATGCATACCTGTTTTCTAGAGACTACCATTATTCCTGCAGCCTCTGTTTAATCCCTCAAATTATTCTAATAGTCAGATTTTCACCTAGGAAAGGTGGAGCAAATGCCACATCCAGGCATTTAAGAGAGCAAATACCACATCCAGGCATTTATGTGGGGAAAGTAAAGCCTTTTCTTTCTGTTCGTATCACCCAGCATAGATCCTTATTATACAAAGTAGAATTGGGGAAATTTTCTAAAAATAGAATGCGTTTAAATGTCATGCTAAGTAATATATAGCCGACACACACACATTCACGCTACATTTCCTTATAATTTAGAATTCAAAATAAAAAAGGAAGTAAATTATAAAGAATACTATCAATTGAAAGTAAATAAGATATCTTGAATATGGAAGACATTAGAAAATTCAGTTTAAACAAATTAAAAGATTGGATTCAGTCACATGTAGTAATTAAATCCCTAATGTGAGTATAGGAATATTGGAAGTTGAAATTGTATCATATTTTTTGCTGTAACAAAAATCAAAATTCTTGTGACCATTTTAAGCTCAAATCCCTTTATTTTGGGTAAGGGAGCAATGTTGTTCACAGACCTCTCTAGAAGATATTTTGCTTCTAAATGCAATTTAGAGTGTTGATACAATCTGAGGCAAAGCAGGAACTTTTAAAAGTCATTTTTAGGTAGGAGACAAGTTTATTCCCATCTCCTTTTCTATCCATTTTAACCATTTCTAACTTTTTAAATTATAACCTGCTCTTACTTATCCCAAATACTTTTTTTTAGAGAGAGAGAGTACCATGTCTAGAATAACTTTTGACTTTCATTCTAATGGAGATTTCAGCTTCTACTACACTAACTATAGTTTGGGGAGTTATTTTAGAGGTATTTCTCTTATTATTCTCATATCAAAGAAGTATACTATAAACTTCTATTAACATAAGGATACTATAGATTTACAGCAATAAGGCTTTTTACGGTTTCACCAATTTCTCATGCAGACAGGACATTTTTTTTCTTGTTTTGAGATGCAGTCTTGCTCTGTCGCCCAGGCTGGAGTGCAGTGGCATGATCTCAGGTCACTGCAACCTCCGCCTCCCGGTTTCAAGTGATTCTCTTGTCTCAGCCTCCTGAGTATCTGGAATTACAGGCTTTCACCACCATGCCTGGCTAATTTTTGTATGTTTAGTTGAGACAGGTTTTCACCATGATGGCCAGGCTGTTCTTGAACTTCCTGACCTCAGGTGATCTACCTGCCTTGGCCTCCAAAAGTGCTGGAATTACAGGCATGAGCCACTGTGCCTGGCCAGAACGATTTTTTTAATATATTATATTCTTTTTATATACATATATTCTTCTGGCAAGACCAAACTATACCATTTTAACCCAAAATGTTCTATTTCTCATAACTTTAGAAGATATATTATAGAACTCAATTTACAAACTTGGCTACAGACATAACTACAACAAAAATATAATACCAAAAACATCAGTTACAAAAGCATAATATAAAATGAGTCATTTCCTGCTGAATGGCAGGTTTGGAAATCTGCCATATAATCTAATTTTTCTTGAACAGATCATCAGGGGCTTATCATCATGATTGTCACTAAATACTTTTACCAGAGACGCAAAGCTTATGCATTTAAGAGAATGGCCTCTTCCAGAAGAACTGATTCTGCCCTTTATAAATTTACTTTCCAAAATGGATGAGAGAATAGGCACGAATAGCATTTAATTCACAAATTATAATTTCAGTGGTTTTTTCCAGAGCGTTGCTTTAAAAAATGTTTTTTTCATTTCCCAGTTTATATAATATCAATAAGTTCTTTCTCTCTTAAAACAATACAGTATACTTTGTTCCTGACTGCACATGATGACCAAAAAGAGAGCGAGATACATATAAAATTTAGCAAAGCTATAGAAGCCATTGTTCATTTCAGTGATCACTTAATACTGAAGTTTTGTAGTGGCTAATAGTCTGCCAAATTCTAGAAATTGTATGCAGGTAATGATGATAATGAGAAAGAGGAGAATAAGGAGAATGAATGCACTTTGTATGAGTAGTTCACATCTGTAATCATATTTAATATTTATATGAGCTTTATGGGGCAGATATTTTCTTTTTACAAATGAGGAAACTGAGGCACAGCAAGTAACCTGTGTGAGGTCCCATAGCCAGTCAGTAGCAGAACCAAGATCCTGAATCCTGGACTGTTTAATTCTACACCTTTCATTCTCAATTTCTGCACTTAAAAACTGAAGACATAAGAAATGCACACGCAGAAAAGTTCATGAATATGGCAGCAGAGTACTGTGGATCCATTAAAATGACAGCTTCTAGACTAGAGAGAGTACCCTAGGTCATGTTTTTTTATGCCAATTGTGTGATGTGGGTATAACTGTAAAGGTGATTTATGAAAGATGAGAGTACTGTGAGCTGTCACTGTTACAACAAAATGTTTAAAGGAGGTGGAACTTGAGAATGAGCAAAATCTATCAGCTGCAACTGGAGTAGAGGAGTTGGAGTTGGTGTTGGTATACCAGAAATACACTGAGTATGCACATGGGTAAAAATTGCATGTGTATCTCTTTGGTGAAGGAATAGCTGTGAAACTGTTTCAAATAGCATCCTAATCACTATTACATTATAATTTAATCCCAAATATTGCATGGGACATACTTGTATTTAGAAATATTTTTTATCTGAAATTGAAATTTGGGCATGACATTTTTCTTTACCAAACCTAGCAATCCTATATAGCACATTTTCCTGATTGTATTAATGTCTAACTGTTTCAGCCCCACCCTCCCCCATACTAGAATATATATTCCATCAGCCCAGGAACCTCATCTATCCGTGTTCCCCCCACCATATCCTCAATATGTAGAACAGTGCCTGGCCTTGGTATAGTAGGTGCTCAATGGATGTTGGGAATGAAAAGGAAAAAGGTTTTGTATTAAGTATTTGTTTAATTTCAAAGTTACCATATTTGATAGTAGAGGGAAAGAAAAAAATTTAAGGTTGAATTGGATAATGAAGGATGGTGTGCAGGGAGGCAGTAGCTGTGAAAATATAAACCTAGGTAAACTGGAAAGGAGAACATGTAACAGCATAAACAGAGGGGTTTTGGAGAGATGGGGAAGGAAGAGGGGGCTAAACCCTTAGCTGGGAGGAATGGGAGGGAAGAAAATACAGTTTTATTAATGGAGATAGGAAAAAAGGAGGGAAACGACAGTGTCTTGTTGATAATTTTAATGAAATAAGCAATGCAAACTCCTTAGAATTTTGGTTAAAGGACTACAATTTTTAAAAGATATAGAGAGAGGCCCTTCTAATCTATTATGGATCTTGATGTACATGAAAAATGACATGAGTAGCAACAGATGTTCTCCTTATAATTTTTTTTCCCCAAAATACCAAGATGGATTAGAAATGTGCAAAACAAAAGATTCAAACTAACCCAAATTCTTCTAATTCTCGAACTGCAGTGACAGGGCTGTAACCAATTTTCCTTTTAAGTTTAAAAACGAGGAAATAATTTTATCCAGATTAGTACTGCCATCTTTCAGCCCATGCAATATAATACTATAGAGTTGCTCTTAAACTAAATAGTCAAATTTAAGTTGCGGACACAATTAGACTATTTAAACAATGGTTCTGATAGATGCATTTAGAAGTTTCACAACCAAAATAGAATAATGCAAATTTTCCCCAATTCATTAATTTAAAAAGTCATATTTAAACTATTGCTCTCGTGGCTTTTTCTTGTTTATTTGGCATCTGCCACTCTTCATCTACAGGAGAATCTAGCGTAAGATGGCATCTGATTTAGCACAAAATGGTACATTACATAATTTTAAGCTTTATATATCAACAATTCATGATGTTCGGTAAATGCCATCATGATTTCCAGATGCTTCACCACCTGAATCAGATTTAAATCATGGCAAAATCTTCGATACAGATGCTTGAGAAATAGAGAGGAGTATATATGTTCAAATATGTCATCTCAGCTCAAGCTCAAAGAATACCTTCTCTCCAACCTGGCTGCCAGTTTGGAAATTCATTAGTTGTCACTTATATGAGAGCTAAAAAAAAAGTTAATCTCATGGAGGTAGAGCATGAAATGATAGTTACCAGAGGCTGGGAAGGCTATGTGGGTGGAAGGAAAGATGAAGAGAGGTTGGTCAATGGGTACAATCATACAGTTAAATAGAATGTGTAAGTTCTAATGTTCCATAGAGTAGGGTAACTATAGTTAGCAACAATATATTGTATATTTCAAAGTGTCTAGAAGAGAGAACTTGAAATGTTCCCAACACACAGAAATGATACTTACACATTCTATGCATGTAACAAAATATCACATGTACTGCACGAATATGTAAAAGATTATGTATCCATAAAAATACAGATACTTCCCAATGGGAACTGAATCCTACTCTCTTGTGTTAGTGCAGCAACATTTACCTGAGGGCCACCAAAGAGAATAGTTATCTTCATTGTCATGAGCAATACTAATAGGCAGAAATTAACAACTTAATCAAGTCAAATTACCAAAGAACTACCAGACAACTGGTTTGTGCAAAGTAAGGTGTCCTGAAGATTACAAGGAAGTGAGAAATACAAAGCCTGCCCCCCAAGGAGCTCAGAGCCCAGTTGGCAAAATGCCATGTAAAGATAACCAGGTTAACAGTACAGTACTTAAAGAGATATCAATTTAAGAGATGGTGAGAAGATACACATATATGCACTTTGACAATATATCACCACACGAATTTGAAATGAGAAAAGATAATGGTCAAAGGAAAAATGCAAGAAATGAAAAGGGAGAAAAGGAAGAGAAGAAAGATGAGAAATGGAGAAATTTTTCCAGCCTCTACCAACCCATGTGCCCCATTACAAATTTCATTACCTTTACGATTTGATTTATAAATTTAAATTCATTTCTTGGTTTTATCATTGCTTTTGGTCAGTACTACCTACAAAGAACTAGTCTATCTACTAAAAACAAATTATAAAGAGTACCAAGACCATCTTGGATCTACCTCCTCAACCCAGCAGAATTAGAAATACAGTAGGGGCTCAGGAAATGGTGAATTAGTTAACCAAATGGTGAAATACTATTTCTGGTCAGGCATAAAGCTATAATCCACATATGTATACAGTAGGTAGAATTTACCGGAGCACATTTTATAAAATATTCAGTTAGATTCACCATAGAGGGACAACTTCTGAGTTGAAATATATTTGGAAAACGTACAATCTCCCTCATAGATATTCAACCACGCATGTTAACATTAAGGGTTTAAATTGTGGTTTTATTCTAGTTCCAGAAAGGAAAAAGTTGCCAGGCAGCCAAGACACTTGAAATTAAAAAATATTTACTACCTTTGTTATGAGTAAAATAGAGAAGGGAGAATTTCATAAAATATAAATCTGATTTATGTATAATTATTTGATTGGTGCATATTTTATTGGCAATATGGTCACTCTATGGCATTCAAGGAATACATAAATCATAGAGTTTAGTAGTCATTTTTGGCTTTAAAACATTCTATTTAATGCCTAAAATAAATTTGAGTTAGTAAAATCTTTAAAACAGTAATAAAATCTGGAAGGGAAATGTCAAAGGGGAGTTTCATGTACTGTAGATATATACACAGTACACATGTATGTGGGGAAGATCGAGTATGTGACAGGAGGTCAAGTCGTCTTTGCACACCTGGATTAGTTGGGCAGTCACATGAAATACAAATTCATCGTCTAGCACAAATGTATGTGGGGCCATAATCATCATATAAACTTAAATAATTATGTTCTGCAAATCAGGTACAGGATAGTCCCAATCATAGTGGTAAAATGTCAAGAAAGTCATTTCTCCTTTTGTCTTATAAATTTCATGAGGGAAGTCTTGCATTTAAGTTCTGTTGTTGCAGCAATTAAGTATGCTATTTGGATACCTCCAATTATCTTATTTCTGAAAACTGAATACATTGTTGACAATGTCATTAAGGAATATAAGAGCTATATTTTTCATAATAATGCAGCATAACAAAGCATGCCTGTACTGAGTGTCTTAAAAATATAAGCATTTATTTCCTCCATGAGTCTGTGGGTCATTTATTTAGGGCTTGGCTGTTCAGCTCTTCTGATCTCGGCTGAATTTGCTCATATAGCCAAAAGTCAGCTGGCTACTGCTGATCTAGGATGCATAGGCTGGGATGACTGGGGTGACTTATTCCTGCTCTAGGAATCTCATCCTCCAGTATTTTTTCATGGAAATTGCAGAAGAGGAACAGTCAAACAAAAATAAGCACAGGCTTTTAAGCCGCGCATGTGTTACATCTGCCAACATCCCATTGACCAACCAAGTTGCATGGCCGAGCTTGTCATCAGAGTCGGGAGATTGCAAATTACATAGCATAGGGTGTGGATAAAGGATGGGATGATTAATCAGATCCATTACTTCAATCTACCACTGGGCGTAACTACTATAGAGGAACACTAAGTAGAGGAAAGAGAAAGTGAAGGCATCAGGTAGTGTGATGCCTCCAGCTTTGTTCTTTTTGCTTAGTATTGTCTTGGATATTACAGGCCCTTTTATGATTCCATATGAAATTTAAAGTAGGTTTTTCTAATTCTGTGAAGAAAGTCAATGGTAGCTTGATGGGGATAGCACTGAATCTATAAATTACTTTGGGCAGTATGGCCATTTTCACAAGATTGATTCTTCCTATCCATGAACATGGAATGTTTTTCCATTTGTTTGTGTCCTATCATTTCCTTGAGTAGTGGTTTGTAGTTCTCCTTGAAGAGGTCCTTCACATCCCTTGTAAGTTGTATTGCTATGTATTTTATTCTCTTTGTAGCAATTGTGAATGGGAGTTCACTCATGATTTGGCTGTCTGTTATTGGCATATAGGAATGCTTGTGATTTTTGCACATTGATTTTGTATCCTGAGACTCTGCTGAAGTTGCTTATCAGCTTAAGGAGATTTGGGGCTGAGATGATGGGGTTTTCTAAATATACAGTCATGTCATCTGCAAACAGGGACAATTTGGCTTCCCTCTCTTCCTATTTGAATACCCTTTATTTCTTTCTCTTGCCTGATTGCCCTGGCCAGAACTTCCATTACTATGTTGAATAGGAGTGGTGAGAGAGGGCATCCTTGTCTTGTGCTGGTTTTCAAAGGGAATGCTTCCAGCTTTTGTCCATTCAGCATTATATTGGTTGTGGGTTTATCATAAATAGCTATTGAGATAGATATGTTCCATCAATACCTAGTTTATTGAGAGTTTTTAGCATGAAGGGATGTTGAATTTTATTGAGAAGGCCTTTTCTGCATCTATTGAGATGATCATGTGGTTTTTGTTATTGGTTCTATTCATGTGATGGATTACATTTATTGATTTGTGTATATTGAACCAGCCTTGCATCCCAGGGATGAAGCCTACTTGATCGTGGTGGATAAGCTTTTTGATATGCTGCTGGATTCAGTTTGCTAGTATTTTATTGAGGATTTTCGCATCAATGTTCATCAGGGATATTGGCCTGAAATTATTTTTGTTGTGTTTCTGCCAGGTTTTGATATCAGGATGATACTGGGCTACAGTGACCAAAACAGCATGGTACTGGTACCAAAATAGATATATAGATCAATGGAACAGAACAGAGACCTCAGAAATAATGCCACACATCTACAACCATTTGATATTTGACAAACCTGAGAAAAACAAGCAATGGGGAAAGAATTCCTTGTTTAATAAAAGGTGTTGGGAAAACTGGATATCCATATGCAGAAAACAAACTGGACCCGTTCCTTAAACATAACACAAAAATTAACTCAAGATGTATTAGACTCAAACATAAGACCTAAAACCATAAAAACCCTAGAAGAAAACCTAGGCAGTATCATTCAGGACATAGGCATGGGCAAAGACTTCATGACTAAAACACCAAAAGCAATGGCAACAATAGCCAAAATTGACAAATAGGATCTAATTAAACTAAAGAGCTTCTGCCCAACAAAAGAAACCATCATCAGAGTGAACAAGCCACCTGCAAAATGGGAAAAAAATTTTGCAATCTTTCCATCTGACAAAGGGCTAATATCCAGAATCTACAAGCAACTTAAACTTATGTACAAGAAAAAAAAAACGACCCCATCAAAAAGTGGCCAAAGGATATGAACACACTACTCAAAAGACAAAATTTCTGTGGCCAACAAACACATGAAAAAAAGCTCATCACTGGTCATTAGAGAAATGCAAATCAAAACCACAATGAGATACCATCTCACACCAGTTAGAACGGCAATCATTAAAAAGTCAGGAAACAACAGATGCTGGAGAGGATGTGGAGAAATAAGAATGCTTTTACACTGTTGGTGGGAGTGTCAGTTAGTTCAACCATTGTCAAGACAGTGTGGCAATTCCTTAAGTATCTAGAACCAGAAATACCATTTGACCCAGCAATCCCATTACTGGGTATATACCCAAAGGATTATAAATCATTCCACTGTAAAGATACATGCACACGTATGTTTATTGCAGCAGTGTTCACAATAGCAAAGACTTGGAACCAACCCAAATGCTCATCAATAATGGACTGGATAAAGAAAATGTGGCACATATATACCATGGAATATTATGCAGCCATAAGAAAGGATGAGTTCATGTCCTTTGCAGGGATATGAATGAAGCTGAAAACCATCATTCTTAGCAAACTAACACAGGAACAGAAAATGAAACACTGCATGTTCTCATTCATAAGTGGGAATTGAACAATGAGAACACATGGACACAGGGAGGGGAACATCATACCCCGGGGCCTGTTGGGGGGTGGGAGTCTAGGGGAGGGATAGTATTAGGAGAAATACCTAATGTCAATGACAGGTTGATGGGTGCAACAAACCACCATGGCACATGTTTACCTATGTAACAAACCTGCACATTCTGCACATGTATCCCAGAAATTTTAAAAGAAAGTGAAGGCATCAGGGAAAGAGCCAAATCAGGTGACATTTGAGCAGAGATTTTAATTAAGTGAGGTAGAGAGCTATGTACATACTCTGGAAAGAGAATTCCAGATGGGATCGGGGAAGAAAAGTGACTCCAAATGCCATGAGGCCATCTTGTATTTGGTGTGATTAAGAGACAGCAAGGAAGGCAGAGCAGGGAGAGGGGAAGAGGGTGGCAGGAGATGAGAAAGGGAGCGGGAGGTCAAATGAACATTCAAGGAAAGACCAGGCAGGGCTTATGGACCCTGGCAGGGACATTGGCTTTAATGATGAGTGAGACAGGACACCATTGGAGGATCATGAACAGAGGAATGACTCTATCTTAACTTTGTTTTTTAAACCTTCTCATTCCTGTAAGGAAGACCAATTTTAGGGAAGCAATGGTAGAAGCCCAGAGATCAGTTAGGAGACCATGTTCCTCATTTATCAGCAACATGATGATTGATGAGTCACAAGTATAGTAGAAACATGGTGAGTTGGGATGATATTTGGATACT
Organism: Macaca thibetana thibetana; assembly: GCF_024542745.1. NCBI lineage: Eukaryota > Metazoa > Chordata > Mammalia > Primates > Cercopithecidae > Macaca > Macaca thibetana. Next base: position 120,306,804 of record NC_065584.1, on the reverse strand, counting down.
TTTAAGGTAGTGATACGAGGATTTACTAAAACTTGAGGTTGATGTGCTCGTTGATACTACACATGCACATATACGCATATTTTTCAACTACTCATTAAAATATGTGCATAGTTAAAACAAAAAATTATCATCCCTGTAGCACCTAAAATAATCTTCTTCTAGAAGGTGGTATGTAAGGACCACACCTTGGAAAACACTGTCTCTACACACTTAAATGGATCATCCAGGTTAAAACTCCAAAATGAATTAGATGGTCAACAACTCTCGGATTAAAAGCTCAGACTGTTCAATTCTATTGGTGACTGAAAATAGAAACTCAAATGACAAATTTGTTTTACTAGAACCTGGCAAACGGAAAATTTTCTTCCTTTATTATTAAAAAAGCAAATGCTTTCTGAGTCTTTATGATTTCCCCATTATTACAGAAATTTCTGACATTGGTTCCTCACATTAGGGAATTTTTCTCAAAGTGTTTAATAACCTAGGTTTTATTTCCTTGGTTTATTATAACTTGGAAAGCTCCCAAGGGTTCTCCCTTGTAGGAATAGAAGTACACACAAGTCTCAAAATAATAAGCACCTCCTACTGTAAGGAAAAGTGCTATGGAAATGTAAAGAAAACAGGATGCCACCACTTCCCCCAAGATTGTAAGACTCTTAATATATTTTATTCTTGCTGTCATTTTATGAAAATGAAAGGTACTTTTTACAGGTACTAAATTTTTATTTTGCCCCCGAAAAAGTGAAATTTTCTATAAAAATTATAAGTTTTCACAGCAGCAACTTCATAAAAATGTATGATCTTGCCCCTCAGGGTGCCTCCTCACTTGTTTGCAATGAAAAGCTGTTTGTACTCATGGTTGGAAATACACACATCAGGAAAAATTAATCATGCAAATATTTGCAAAACGGGAACAGTAATTGTTTGGAGCCTCAGCAGTGAGCTGCTGCACACCACCACAGATAGGAATGTGGGAGGAGAACTCCAAATGACAACTCCTTTGGCCAAAGAAAGCCAGGACAGAACGCCAATCTTACAGACTGGTAACTACCAAAAGCACGCTGGGTATGTTCCCTTAGGAATTGAGTTTTGACAGTCATATTGCCAAGTATTATTAAAGTTGAAATAATTTCTCTTAAACATCTGCAAGTGGCACTATGGCAGACAGGATTTAAAAATTAGAACTGGCACTTTGGTAGCAGTTGGCTATTTGCTCTGGCAATGTTCTTCCCTGCTGTATTCAAGGAATGCTTTTATGAGGCTTCTGATTTATTCTGTTTGATAGTTTAAGGAAGAAGAGACACTATCCTTTTTTTTTTTGTAAGACATTTAACATGCTAGAAGAAAGTCTAACTTAAAATGAGATGTAATTATTGTTACATTAAAGGATGAGGAAATTGACTGGTCCTATTGGAAGTTTTTTTTTTTTTTTTTTTTTTTTTTTTTTTTTTTTTTTGAGACGAAGTCTCGCTCTGTCACACAGGCAGGAGTACAGTGGTGTAATCTCGGCTCAGTGCAACCTCCGCCTTCCCAGGTTCAAGTGATTCTCCTGAATCAGCCTCCTGAGTAGCTGGGATTACAGGGGCATGCCACCACACCTTGCTAATTTTTATATTTTTAGTACAGATTGGTTTTACCATGTTGGCCTGGCTGGTCTTGAACTCCTGACCTCAGGTGATCCACCAGCCTTGGTCTCCCAAAGTGAAGGGATTACAGGTGTGAGCCACCGCGCCTGGCCAGAAGATGCTTACCAACAGCATTGGGGAGGGCTTATTGGCCCTAGGTAGGTGACTGGAATATGATGCTGTGTTTATCTGGGTGCTGGACATAAGACCTTGCCATGAGACATACCTAAGAGGCAAACAACTCCTCATCCACGTGTTTACCTACAAATCTCTACCATAAGAGACAGAAGAGAGAGTGAGTTAATGTGATAGCAAATCAGAGGTTCCTGACAGGACTGACTACACAGTGTGTGGGACCCTTTACAAAATAAAAGTGTGGGACCCTTTGCTCAGAAGTTTAAGAATTTCAAGGTGGCAGCAGCAGAGATTAAGCAAACACATGGCCCTGTGTGACTGTACAGGTGACATTTTATCAATGAAGCTGGCCATGATTCTTGATATAAGGAGTGTAGGCCTCAAAGCAAGAATTTTGTGGCATCTTTTTTGGTATTTGGGCAAAACAGCTACAGGACATCTTGTATCTGGAAAGAGGGGACTGAGAGACTACTCATTTTGGTGAATTCAAGAAATGTATCTAGCAGTGCTTTCTGAATTGACTATTTTGAAAACTATAGAATCTTCGTGCTATCATTTAGTTTCCTATTTAAAATCATCATCTTGGAGGAGGATTAAAGACAGGCTTAAATTTATTTAAGTGTGAGAAGTCTCCTGTATCCTATTTCTCAGAACTTTGAAGGCCAGGAGCAACTGCTAAGACATCCAACAGCTTCAACTGCACCTGCAGTCATAATAACAATAAATACCATGCCTAAGAGAATGGTACTAAAACCCCTCCCTTGCTTCCCCTGATCCCGGATTTTCTCAGCTTCAAAAATTCTATATAAATGTGTATTATGCATTTATGGTAGATGTTCCAAAGAAAACATGATAAATTACCAGAAACAATATAATAAACAACTCCTCAAATAAAATAACACGAGAAAAAAGAAACAGTATTTTTAGGTATGAACTTCTTGTTTTTACTAAGTAAAACCTTCATTTACTTTCTGGTTTTCTTTTAGTGATGATATATGATTATTTCTTGAACATTCGAACCACTGAACACTGTCATACAATATATTCCCATAATTATAGTGATCTCTGTTTACAACGATCAAACTTCCTTGATGTGACAATGTCTGCCAATTTTTGAGGACAGAAAAGTATTTTGCTCTTTCATGTTGAGTCAATAATAAAAAATAAAACACAATTTCTCAGTCAGGCTCCCCTTCACAAATCCAATCAGCTCAGGAATACTCTTCACCTAAAAACCAAGATAAAGCAGAAATCCTTGAGATGCCCCCCTCATCTTCCTACTGGGTCACTCAGTGTGTCTTCAAGGCTGACCATGATGACCAAGTTGTGCTGTTCTCACCCGCAGAAAGTGTTCCTGAAGGAGAGGGAGGAGACAGTGAGATGTTGCCCTGGTATCCCCCTCTGGCGACACTCTGTGGTGTCAAATGGGATTTTCAACAGTCAGCTCTCCATTATCTGCACTGTCAATCTTCTGCTATAAATCTTGCTTTCAAGTTCTGCTAGGATAATTAAGCTTGATATATGTGGGCACAGCTGACTATCTTTTGTTTATTTTTGCCTTCCCATGCAGCCTGCCACCCAGTAGGCGGCCTTCAAAACTCAGTCAACTACCTTCTCCAACCCAGGAAAGGTGTGACAAGTAAATAGAGTCAAATCAAGGCGGCAGCAGACAGTCTATTTTGGCTGATTCATCATGTGAACTCTCTCCCTCACTATTATCCTTGGGATAGAGTCAGGTGCAGGAAGTGACTCAGCATTTAAGGAGTACACTAGAGAGGTTGCACAACTTTCAGCTTCTCTGACTGACATCAGTGCATCACTAAATGATTTCCTGATGGCGTTCGTTGTTCAGGCTTGGCTCCTGCCAAGAACACACTGCTGACTTCAGAAGCAACAGAAAGCAAGAAAGAAGTCACAATATCTAAGAGTCTACTAGTTTCACATGCATTATTATCAGAAACTTCCAAGACACATATACAAATTTTTTGGCATGTGATTTTCACTTGGATTAAGCTTGTAGAGGACCTCTTTTTGCTGAAGATCACTTATTTCAGCCATTGTAATTCTTCGTAGGATACTGGTCTGAGTGGGAAAAGCTTAAGAGCTAAAGAGAATCAGAAGGAAAGAAGGAGTCTCAGCCAGAGGCCTCAGTGTCCATTTCCCATATGTGGAAATACCAGGCAAGTAGTCCCTGCTGTTTAAACCACAGATGCCATAGGGTTTTGGCCCTTTCTGTGGTGACCTCTTAGAAGTTAGGAACTTAACTTGCTATCACTGATTCAAAGTGCTACAAATTCACAGAACATGCATTGTGAAGCCACATGATACTGGATCATCCTTGGTGCTGCTCTTCCAATTAGCCAGGTAATCCAACAAAGACAAATACATGCTGCCTGGCAAAGGCTCTTGTCCAGGAAGAAAACCAACATTGGCACCATAAGACCTAACTTTATCCTGACTAATCCACCTGAAATCCCATTTACATTTTGATATCTTATACTGAATTAATTTTGATATCTGAAGCCTTTTATGTCTTTAGGGAATGTCAAATTAGCCCTGAGGAAGGGAAGTTCAAATTACAGAAGGTAGTGTCTTTAGTCCAAAATGTTATGTGCAATGTCTTGTGCCTCCCATTCACCATTGCTTACGAGACAATACACTTTAAACTTGCTAAAAATGAGGAGACAACGCTAATCATCCAAACTGCAGAGCAGAACTTTCCTACAGGCAATGCTGCAGACTTCTGAAAAGTTCAGGGATCCCTCTAATTAATAGTATCAAGGAAAAATAGAGGATTTAATACTTTATTTTGCCAGTCCAGAAGCATCAATGGTATAGCTATAACTCTTGGTATCAACAAGGACTGTATACCTACCTACTTTAGCTTGTTAGGACTTTTTTGGTCTTTCATATGACAATGACTTGCAATAGGTAGTCACTGTTTTCTGGCAGGGAATGAGGCAGAAAAAGAGGGGAAACAGGCCCCAGCAATTACTGTGCAGTACTCAAATCAGCCTGCCAACAGGAGAACAGTGATTTGTGAGACACATCAAGAGGTGCTGGCAAGATCAATCTGTGGAGATCCCTCTGATAGAGGAATAATGAGTTGACAAAGACCAATGTTCAGTTGGGTCCAAGCCCAATAAGATTACTGTTCAGCATCATCAATATTGTCTCTGTTTGGAACTGACACAATCAGATTGGAATCAATTGTATTTTCCACAACACTGTCACACATTATTTTAAACTTTGGCTCACAACCCTAGAGGAGTTTGCAGATGTTGGCAGATTTTTGCCAACATAAGGGATGTTATTATTAAGTAGGAGTTTCACCCCACAGTCATTTGTGGTTCTATGTTTCTCTGAGGTCTATGTACTGAAAAGAGAAGACAAGGAGGAAGAGATGAAGGAGATAAGGGATTAAGAGACTGGTTTTTTTTTTTTTTGGCTTAACCCCTCCTTTTGTGTGTGTGTGTGTAATGACCAAATACAACATGTAAATGTGTAGGCTATTTCTTAGCGTCAGCATAATTTAACTTGGAGATCAAAGATTTTTCCTGAAACATAGAATCATGAAAATTTTTCAGCTCTGAAGCAACAACAATAAAATTGTTATGTTTCATCATCAAAAGGCAGAGGGGATAAGTAGATGGCTCGGTCTAGAAAATATTAGAAGTTGGTTCAAGGAGTTGGAAAATCTAATAAGCAATTTGATTCTTAAACAATTCCTGCAGTTGTTTTATAAGCCATTACTCCCACTACAGAAAGCTATCAACTTCATGTTTCATGAGATCCATTTATGTCTTCAGCCCTGCCCATATGGCCATCCCAGACCTCTGATACTAGCTGAGTGATTTAGGCATCCAGAAGTGCCATGCGATACATGGCCACAGAATTAAATCCTGTATAATTTAAAGAGACAGGGTATGGATTTCTCTCTTTTGCTACAAACATACAGAACAATGACTGCTGGATCTTTCCCACTCTCCATCTAAATGTAAACTCCGTGAGCAGCAAGTGCTATAGAAAGACAACCAAATTTGCAGTGCCAGACTCCCCAGATCAATAGGTTTACATTTTACTCAACAAACTCAGGTCTTTAAGCCGTATTAAAATTGTCAGTAGTCCTGTCCCCCATCAAACTAATCAGTCACTATAGGGTGTCTCTCCCCACTTCAGGATGACATCAGTTTTCTGTGATTTCATGCAAAGATGACATTTACAGTGGTCTTTCTGGTCTGTGATTACCACCATTGACTATCTTCAAAGCCCATGTGGTCCTTGAGAGGCAGGCTTGTGTCTATCTTCTTCAGCAGGATATCTTTGTGGAATTTGGGACCTTGGTAGCTGTAGCCCAGCCTTCTTAGGTGAATCACACCTAAGTCATTTCCCTTGAAGTCCTGCCTCCCCACCCTTAGGCCCTGTGAAGAAGGGGAAGCACCTACCCCAAGGTACCTTAACCCACTGCTGCTTCACCTCATGGGGAAATCGCCCTCTCCTTTTCCTCCAAGGCTCTCATTTCTCTCCATTTCCTTGGGATAATCTCCCCAAAGAGTTCAGGTTAGAAAACAAAGCAGAAAAGGAACTTGTCCTTGGGTTATTTTTATTTTAACTCCATCACCAAGGGTCCCAGAACAAAAAGGTGAAGTTACCATCTCAAGGTGGGGTTAGAAAAATGAGAACAAAACACAAATTAAAATCTCAACAAATCATTCTGTCAACCTCAGCTAGGTGGCCTTGGAAAAGTCCCAGTAAAACTGCCAGTACCTCTAAGCCTCATCAAAATTTTAGATCTAAAAAGAAGAAAAAATATGTATTTCTGGGGCTCAAAAGAGGGCAGGCATATGAAAAAGTTTTGTTGATGCTAAATATTAGTGGTAGCAGTTATTCTTGATTGTGTAATTTTGTAATGCCCCTTGCTTAGCAGATACCAATTTGCACCTGGGAGATGAGAGAGAGAAAAAGAGTCTAGTCTTCCATACACTATTTCTTACGTAGTTTGGATCTGGTCTGAACAGACTGCTATACTGAGTTCCATGCTAACTAAAATCCCTGGAGACTTTGCAAAGACATTACTTTCAGCACTCCTCTGGCTAAGAAATGCCAGTGGCTCCATTAGGCAAACTCCCATAAGAACATCTCCCTTCTCTGGGGTTGTCCCGACATCAGCTTGGCCTTAAAGATTATGAGCATCTAGGGAAGAAGTGGGGAAATGTCAGTGCATGTGTTTGATTTGAATCTTTGTGTGCAGTGTTGAAGACTTGAGTGTCCCTAAACAGCATTTAAACAAATGCCAGTGTTCAGGGCTGGCTTTATATATAAGCAGGTTAGGCCTCTACCTATTTGACTTAAACACACCAAAGCATCCTTGGCTAGAAATGGAACTCCTATCAGGTAGTGCTCCAGCCCTAGAAGTACTTTCTTTAAAAATGTTGAATTTGACTTGGTAAAGATATTGCTTCATACTTTCTTAGATAGAGAGCAGCAAGAGTTGGCTTGTCTGACCATCACGCACCAGGATTTGGGGTTTTAAGAGTCAAGGAAAGAGGAGTAGTACATTATCATATGAAGGGAAGAGAAAGTCAAAGCACAGATTGGGGAGGGGTGCTGGTGGGTGCTGAGTAAAACAGGTAGAATGCCAAAGCGGAAGGCCTTGTGCATCTAGAAGACAGGTAGTGGCCCCAGGCACTAGGTAGGAGAGCATCAAAGAGAAAGTGCCAACCAAAGACAAAAAGGAAAAACACAAATGATTTGTCTGTGCCATAATTGCTTGGCAGGGTCTTTCCCCCATTCACATTCGATTTCACTGAAATTAGTTAAGCATTGATATCACAGACATTTTTTACTCACAAAAATATGACAAACATGACCTTTAAAGGCTCCTCTAACACTAGGAACCACCTACTTGGTTTGTAGACCTGGTCTGTAGTTTAGATCCACCATTTATTAGCTATAGGCTCACAACACTTATGCTCTCTGAGCCTCCGTTTCTTCACCTGGAAACTGATAGTAGTATCTGTAGGGATAGGCAGAACAGATCTAAGTGCAGATCTCAGAGGCCCAACCATTTACTTTTTAAATAATATCACAGGAGAAGAAGCGGCAGATTCCTTTCCACAATTTTCTGGCAGTAACAGAAGATAAATTATGTTAACAGAAGATAAAGGAAGTTAACTTGTGACAAAGGTGGCATTCATCCTAAAGAAGGCCAGGCTCATTGTTCTAGGTCTGTCTCCTGCTTAGAGGATCCAAGGTGAAAACCACATTTTAGAGGTTCCACTTGCCTGTCTCGTGTGTTCCCCATGGGCGTCACATGTTTTTTTCTACAAATTCAATTGATGGGCAATTGTGATGAGAACCCCAAGGAAGATACAACCCCTACAACATGAACTGACATTTACAAATGTTCCTTTACTTTCCACCCTTTTCTGCTTTTTTGGATTCCACCCAGAATTGATTCCATACTAAGAATTGAAGTCAGGACTATTCAGTGAATCACTCACTTCTTTGCTAGAATGGTGGCCTGACCCTCTGTAGAGTCGTTCTTAAGTTTTAAGGTTTATAGTAAGCAACTGGAGGAAAAACAATTTAACACAGATGATTCCTGAGGTCTTTCAATCTGTCCAGTCATTTTTCCTGTGAGGTTTCCAGAAAATACTCTAGACTTAAGGATTAAAAACTACATATTGCATCTTCATCCTTGTATGCTGCAATTTAATTTTACCATTTTCTAGTCAATATGCCAAATCTCATGACCTGAATAGGTAGGATTTGGTGGTGTTTTCTGAAGGTAAATGGCAAGACATCATTAAAGAAACTTTTCCAGAATTATTATATCCTTAATGATATTCCACAACCTCAGTTTTACCAAGTTATACAAGCATTATAATAAAACATCTCTATATTATATACAAGGGGTCAACACAAATTTTATGGAAAATGTGTATTACGAAAAAACTATGCCTGGATTTCAAATTTTTTTACATCAAAATAAACTCATATTAACTTGTTAAAATATGTCTGAACAAGATCTAGCTTGAGGCATTGAGAAGGCTTAGACAGTTTGAAAAGAGACCCTATCGGAAAAATATGAATTCTGCTAAAATTGAAGCAATGTTACAAGAGGTCCCCCCCAATCCATATCCCCAAGAGAGGGTTCTTGAATCTTCCCCAAGAAAGAATTCAGGGTGAGTCCATAAAATGAAAACAAGTTTATTAAGAAAGTGAAGGAATAAATAATGGCTACTCCATAGATGGAGCAGCCCTGAAGGCTGCTGTTTGCCCATTTTTATGGTTATTTCTTGATTATATGCTAAAACGAGGGGTGAATTATTTATGCCTCCCCTTTTTAGACCATATAGGATAACTTCCCGATGCTGGCGTGGCATTTTTAAACAGTCATAGCACTGGTGGGAGTACCTGTCTCACAGGAATTCTGTAGGACTAAGTGAATTAATACATGCAAGGCACATGGAACAATGTTTGGGACATGCACAGCAACAATTAATGTTAGTTATTTTATGAGAAAATATAGATGCTGTGTTAAGAAATTAAATACTTTATATATGGTGAAACTTCATTAAGGATATTAAATGTTATTTACTAAAACCCAAAGTTAGGTTTTAAAATTAAAGCTGCTAACAAATTACATTTAATAATTTAAAGCCTAATAATATGGAAGAGGATTTCTAGGAGTATATTCACAACTTTTGAAAGAATATTGAGTTATTGCAGTTAATTGGGACAGAACAGAAGAGATTAGGAAGAGAATAAAGCAAACTGGGAACCACAAACTAGAAGAGAATGAACTGTAGACTTTGTGACAAAACACATCTGGCGAAGGGAAATTCAATCAATAGCATGTAAACAGGCATTCAGGAGTCTTATATAACCTAATGCAGAATACAGGATGATGGTTCAAGACCTATAATCAATGAGGTAAGATAACTATCATCTTAGCTAGATAGGCACTGGGAGAGATCTATGAGCACGTAATAGGGAAGAGGGGCCCAGCCTAGAGGTAAGATACAAAAATCAGACTCCTGACATTGGAGGGAAAGTCTTACGAGAACGAAGGGTACAAATATTTTTATAGTATCACCACAGGAACTCAGATCTAGGGAAATGATGGAGATCTAGTCATGAGAAGTGGAGCATAAATTGGTGGCTACTTCCTAAGCTAGTGGTATGCTCCAGGGGAAAGACCCGATTTTCAGGGTCTGTGAGTTTCCATAGTATAAATGCTGTCAACATCGCTAATTGTAAGCTACTTATGTGACATCATCTAGCTGGCGAAATTCCTGAGAAATTAACAATTGGCTCTCATGAGCTGGCATAAGTCAGCTCCATTGTACCTGGAAGTCTGGTTTTCAAAATGTAGTCAAAAGGTTAAGAGAAGCAAGGAGTTAGAAATATCAATGCTGAATCCCCAAGTGCTAAACTAGACCTTCATTCCTCCTGCCGAAAGTCAAGTTTGATCTTAAAAACACAAGACAAGGCTGAGCTTTTAAAATGGGCAATCAGGTAGCCCCACTAAAAATAAATGAGCCAGCCTGAGAACATCTGGGCTGACTCCCCTACAGCTGCCCCCATACCTGCGTAGTTTGGATCAGAAAAAGTGAATCCATGTAATCTTCAGTCACCAACACTAGCTGGCTAGCCAGTTCAGGCTCAACACAGAATATCTTGATTAGCACCATGGACTACTGATTCCATAACAGAGACTGAACTGATGAATGCTCTTTTAGGAAAGAAAATGCTATTTCATTTTTACTCATAAATGATCCCACTCTGCCAGAATCAAGTTGAAGAACAACCAGTGACAACAACGTTAATAGTTAGCATTACTTGAGAAAATGCTGCACAACTGCACAGTTCTAGGCTCTTTACTTTTATGGTCCACACTAACCCCTATTGAAGTGGCTTCAATCACTATTTCCTGGAGCCCAGAGCCTCTTAGGGATGCCTGGGGTGGGGGAGCCACCGAGGAGGGAAGAGAAAACCAATGGGCTGGGGGCTTTGCATTCTCATTTTCACGTAAGCAGAGTGGCTCCACTTTCATCTGTTTATGTACTGAAGTTTCATGGAAGATTTCTTTCCTAAAAGGACCTCTATTGATTTTTTTCAATTGAGAACACAAAAAACCTCAAAGTAATCCTATAATTTTGCTTTTTTCTTGCTATAAAAAATTTTAAAAATCTAAGACAAAAGACACATAACATTTCCTATACATATCTGTACCTCCCCTAAGGTAATTACCTTCCAGAAGCTTTGGGCTGTTTTTATTATGTCCACTTATTAAGGTAGATTTTACCTTCTGTATTTAACATCTGAGGAAATTTATACTTGCCCAGAATATAAACAGATGAGCAGGGATCCTAACTGAGGTTTTTCTCTTATGTTCTTATTGACAAAAATAGGCAGTTACCTCTTATTCCCTCATACAAAGACCATATAAATTGGTCCCTTTGTCTTTCTGTGAAATCCAGTGGTACAGCTAATGATGACATTCACCTCTGCCTAGTCTACCACTTACATCTAAGTCAACTGTCCCCCAGAGGAGGAAGCCCCACACTAAATTCCATAAACACAATACATACTCATGGGAAGGGAATAGACCAGATAGATTGAAGCTCTGGCCCCATGGGTTCATATAGTTCTTAAATGTTATCTCCTCCTTAGGCCAGGCTTTTATCATGAAGCATTAATACTATTTAAGAAGGATAAAAGATTGTCATAAACTTTGAAAGATTTCAAGAGCAAATAAATGCTTATCAGAGTCAAAGAATATTAAAATTAAATTTAAAATATACAATTAACCTAATACATTTTGAATTTGGACTAATTGTTTGAAATTCAAAAAGGACCCCAGGATATTTTTCACTTGAAACACAGAAATAAAAAATTTATACTAAACAGGCAGAGTTTGCCCTCAAGGTTGAAAACATTAATCATCATGCATCTAACTGTTAACTGTAAAAAATCATTTTTCTTCTGATTTAAAGGGAATTATTTAGTGAGTGTTTTTAACTTCTCTGCTTTCTCAAGCAGAGGCAGTAACATGGGGTCAGGTTCTGGGCTCCTGTGCCCCATCACGTCCCCTTTCTCTACAAGGAGCTGCCTTTGATATCCAAGGGAGCTCCTGGCCCAAAGAATGCACAAAGCCCAGGAAGAAATGAGACTGCTAGGAATGTAATTGAGATTTAGTTGCTAAATTCAGGAAATAATTGGAGTTGAACAGTCTTTCTAAGAAGGAGGTATATTTTAGCCCCACAAAAAATGAACTTGAGGCAACAATCAGTAGGGAAAAGTCTTCACAGGACTGTTTGAAGCTTTCCACAGTATTCAGAAGACCATAAAGCTGGAAACAGCTTTTTTTCTTCTAAAAAAAGAAAAAAAAAGTTTTTCATAGGTTGGGTGAGGATATTTAGTACCAGGAAGGACATAGGATAAACCAGTATACTTTATAGTCTTATTTATGTAGGTTTCTCATGGAGCCAAATCACCACAACTACCTGACTGGCCTGTAATGTTATTGTTGGACTCTTCAACATTGAAATTTCCTTAGGTGGGATCCAAGATAGCTTTCCTGATACAAAACTATATTCCACAAGTAATAAGACTCGTTATCTCTGATTTTTGGTTAGAGATTTATTTCATCTGAGACAAGGAAATTTCACATTATTTTTTAAACTCTGTGGTTCTGGACAACATACCTGCCCAGTTTTGCTTTGGGAAACACCCTTTCCTTTCATAGATATGGATTTTTTAAAAACGTCCATTATTGAGTTTTTGGTTGCTGTTTTTTTTTTAACATTAGTCAAAAGTTTGGGCAGGGTTATCTACTAGAATTCATCCTCCTCATCTCTTTGACTAGTGACAGGTCATTTTTATTATTTTCAGGGTAGTGAATGATCAGATTATAGCAACATGTTCACTTTCTAGTCAAATTCTAGGATGTTTACTTTGGAAATCTGGCTAGAACAGATATTAATTTGTAGCTAATTTCAGTGTTTTTTCATACATTTTTCAGAAATGAAATATATTGAGTAATTCACTACATGCTAAGCCCTGTGCTACTTAGGAACACATACTTTACAGGTACTGTAGTATTATGACTTTCATAATTTTGAAAAATGCTAAATTTCATTAGATGTCAGCAAAAATATATTTTTTCTTTCCATTGAAGTTCCTGGATACCCTGAATTGCATCCATGAATCTTAATCAAGGCAGGATCGTATAGATTGTAACAGACACAGTCATTTATTTGCCTCTGTATCCCATCAGGTTTCTCATCAAGTATACTAGCTCCCAGTGTGCTTGTATTGCAAATACCCAGCCTCTGCATCTGCAAATGGATGACAGGAAGCAGGGGGCTTTATATTACTTTGGGGACATCCCTTAAACAATGACTGACCAGTACAGGGGTCTAAATACTCTTAGCTTCTTTTGCCATTGATTGGAATACCTCTAAGTTGTGACCAACATGGTCCTCAGAGCACCTCTGAGTGGCTGAGCCAAAGTTACCATTCTTAGATATTGCATCCTTCTCTTCTAAGTCCCTACCAGTTTTTCCCAGGAACACTTCCTAAATAAGTCACTTTCACAAGAATCCTCAGAGAACCTGCCTCTGAGGAACCCAATCTAAAACACAGGTCATGGTAAGACTTAGATCAACAAGCTATTAAAAAACTTACATGCTCCAGTTTACTTTATATAAATAACTACTGTAATCAACAAAATACTCAAATTCATATTAGACTGGGAAAGATTTAGGCCAAATGTATGGAAAGTACTTTCACTTTTGATTATAGTTAGTAATTTGCATTACTAACTCTCCCCCTGAGAATGTCTGATAGAAGACTAGAAACTTAAAAAAGACTGAAAACCAACAAACTGTGTAAACATTAGAGTGAATATTAATCAATATTGACTGTATAAAATAATTGTTTTGTGAATGTATGTGTGTGTGTATGTGTGTGTGCATGCATGTCTGTTCTAAAAAGAAGGTAGGGATAAATGAAATAAAATTATTATAAGGTTTTTGCATTATTCAACAAGAGGATAAGAGTACTAATTAGTATTAAACATCTGTAAGTCAAGAATGCATGCTGTTAGCTCTAGTACAATCATCCAAAGGACAGTAAATGAACATATAATTTCCAACCTACCAGAATAAGAAAAATTATGAAAAATAATTACTCTAATAGAAAACAAGAAAAGTTAAAAAAAAGAACAAAGAGTAAATAGAAGAAGTCAGGTGAACAGATAGTAGACTTAAGCCAAATATATCAATCAATAAATTAAACAAATAGAATGCTTCAATTAAAGACAAAAAGATTGCCAGACAATTATAAATAATAAAACCAAGTAAATAGTTTCAGATATCTATCTAAAATATAAGGATTCAAAAGTGTTAGAAATAAACAACAAAAGCTCATTATTCACAGTAGAATTTAAGGCTAAAAGGATTGCTAGAGGTAAAAGGAACACTTAATGATGATGAGATATAATTCACCAGGAAGATACAATTCTAAATGTATTACAGTTAACATACCCTCAGATATATATATAAAGTAAAAATTGACAGAACTAAAGAATTAGACAAATGAACAATTGCAATAAATAATTAACACATCTTTTTCAATAAGTGATAAAACAAAAATTTGGAAGCTACATAGAAAAATTTAATGATATGATCAAAAAGAAATGTAATTGAAATATATATAACAAAGTGGCCACCAATTTCAGAATATACATTCTTTTTAAGGATATATTACATTTTTTCCAAATTGACCATATACTGGGCAATAAAACAATTTCATAAAATTTCAAAATAAAATCATATATGACAATATTATATATGATTTTCAGATCTCAATGCAAATAAGATAGAAATCAGTAAAACTATAACTGGTAAATCCCCATATTTTTGAAAATTAGGCAATATACTTCTAAATAATGCAAGGATCAAAAAAATTTAAATAGTTTTAGATAACATGTTAAACTAAATGATAAGGGAACTATGACCTATTAAAACTTGTGGAATGCTGCTAAAACTAGTGGTCAAGGGGGGTTATAGCTTTAAATGTATGTATCAACAAAGAAGGGAGACTAAAACTCAAAGTAAGCTTGCATCTTTAAAAATTAGAAAAAGAATAGACATTTAATACAAAGGATAGATGGAAGTACATAAAGTTAAAAATAAGTACTCAATAGATAACATCAACAAAAATCAAACTAATTTAAATTTGTAAAGATTAACAAACTCCTGATAAAACTGACAAAATTTTAAAGAAATGTGTAAGTAACCAATATCAATGTGAAAAAGAGACATCACTCTAGATCCTGCAGATATTAATGTTACACCAATAAATTTAAAAATCTAGATTAAAATTTCTAGAAAAATTCGACTTTAAGCAAACAATAAAATTTTGAATAAATCACCTGTTCATCACAATATACTGATAAGAGGGTTAAAATACAAACCACACAGTGGAATATCTGAAACATACATAACTCAAAGGACTTCCTCACATGACATTTTAAAAATGTAAAACTTTGACAAATCAGTAAAAAAAGGTAGCTACTTATTAAAGATAGGCAGTAAACATATGAAAGGATGTTCAAGTCCATTAGTAATAAGGGAAAGACAATTAAAGCCACAATGAAGAGTCAGCTGATCTTTGATGAAGGGTCAAAGGCAATACAACAGAGAAAAGACAGTCTTTTCAATAAATGTTGCTGGAACTGAACATCTGCATGCAGATGCAAAAAAAAAAAAAAGGGGGGGTTTACAAAAGATATTACAGACCTAAATGTAAAGTACAAAATTATAAAACTCCTAGAAGGTAAAAATTCCTAGAAAGTAACATAGGATAAAATCCAGATGACCTTGGGACTGGTGATGACTTTTTAGATATGATACCAAAGGTACAATGTATAAAATAATTGATAAACTGGACTTCATTAAAATTAAAAATGTTTGCTTTGCAAAAGACACTGTCAAAGAATTAAAACACAAGCCACAGACCAGGAGAAAATATCTGCAAAAGACATATCTGATAAAAGACCATTAATCCAAATTACACAAAGTTTTCTTAAAACTCAACAAGAAAACAGCCTGATTAACAAATGGGCCCAAGAATTTGACACCTCACCAGAGAAGACATACAGATGGCAAATAAGCATATGAAAAGATGCTCCAATGTTCCACATCATATGTCATCATAGAAGTGTAAACTAAAACAATAAGATACCACTACACACCTATTAGAATGACCAAAATCTGGAACACCGATTACACCAAATGCTAGTGAGGACATGGAGCAGTACAGTTGCTGGTGGAAATGCAAAATGGTGTAGACACTTTGGAAGACTGTTTGGCAGTTATATGATCCAACAGTAGTGCTCCTTGGTATGTACCCAAATGGCTGAAGATATAGGTCCACAAAAACCCGCACATGAGTGTTGACAGCAACTTGATTCATAATTGCCCAAACTTGGAAGCAACCAACATGCCCTTCAGTAGGTGAACGGATGAACTGTGGTACATCTAGACAATGGGATATTATTCGGCACTAACATATGAGCTATCAAGCCTTGAAAATACATGGAGAAACTTTAAATGCATATTACTGAGTAAAAGAAGCCAATCTGAAAAGCCCACATACTATATAATTCAAACTATATGATATTCGGGAAAAGGCAAATCTAGGGAGACAGGGGTGTCAAAGATCAGGAGGGGTCAGGAAGGAGGGAAGAAGGAGAGATATAGGCAGAGCACAGAGGATTTTTTAAGGCAGTGAAAATACTCTGTATGATACTATAATGGTGGATACATCTCAGTATACATTTGTCACACACTTAGAATGTACAACACCAACAGTGAACCCTAATGTAAACTATGAACTCCAAGTGATAATAATGTGTCAATTTAGGTCCATCAACTATAACAAATATACTACTCTGTAAGAGACAATAGTAATTGGGGAAGCTATGCATATGTGGGGCCAGGGGTAAATGAGATATATCTGTACCGTCCTCTCAGTTTTACTGTGAAGCTAAAACTGCTCTAAATCAAGTTTATCATGAGACACCACCAGAATGATTACTTTAAAACATTAAAAATAACTAATGATGGTGAAAAGGTAGAGACATGAAGACTAATACTCAGATACAAATGAATGCACACTGCATGATTCTATCTGTATAAGTTGAAAAAGCAGATAAATGAAATTGCACATTTAGGTTGTAAAACTATAAAGAGCAAGAAAGCAAAGATGATGGTTACTTTAGTAGAAAGAAAGAGTGGCCGTGACTGGAAAAAACGTTCTAAGATGCTGGCAAGTGATGGCCACGTGGGTGTTTCCTTTTCATGGTTAAGTTATTGAATTATACATTATTTCTTCATTAATTATTCCATATATATGTTATGTTTTAAATAAAAGATTAAAATCAAATAATTATTTTAAAGAGCAAGGAAACACAATTACTTTAATGTTTACCAATTTAGGGAATACTAATGTTATATAGTTTCGGTTTTATTGCTTTATTGTTTGAATGATCATATTCCATTCCA
The DNA here is from genome assembly GCF_024542745.1 of Macaca thibetana thibetana. NCBI lineage: Eukaryota > Metazoa > Chordata > Mammalia > Primates > Cercopithecidae > Macaca > Macaca thibetana. The sequence continues at coordinate 120,289,463 of NC_065584.1, read as the reverse complement.
TACATTCAGAACATTCTAATATTTGGGCAGCTCACAAACAACTGGTAATTGGCATTTCTCAATACAAGTCTTTAAAAATGCTAATAAAATGCTGCTTAATTTAAATTTAGCCTGTTCTCCACCAGATACGAAGTAGGGCATTTGGGTTAATCAATTACTCTGAATAATAGAGTTACTATCTATATCACACATGGGTTACACATTAAGATGTTAGAATCCATTTTTTAAAATCATTTTGTACAAACAATACTGAGCATAATTAAACCGTTAGTGATTCAACAAACACAAAATTACCTTTAAATTCATAATGAGCATCAATTGTCAATGTACTATTAGTGTACAGAAGGGCTGGGGAAACTAAGTTTTGGTTGACAGGATTTCACCTAAGAGCATTTCTAGTTAGTGTCCCAAAGGGCAAGGGTAGTGTCAGCTTACCTGGGAAATTGGAGTTTGAATATTTAGACAATATTCAAAACACATTTTGTAGTGAGTCTCAGTGATAAGAGGATTGCCTTTATTTTCACCTCTTTCCTCCATGACAATCTATCCCAATCTAATTTGTAAAGCCTTATTTGTGCATGCACACATGCATGTACACAAAGAATGTTTGGCTTATATTTATACAGATTTTTAGAGTCTACACCCATTTTCTTTCTCTCCCAAGACCTTTCCAGCTTTTCTTTTTAGAAGTCATAGTAGCCATTTACAGAAATATCATGAATAGCATGGTATATAAAACATATTCTATATAATAGATATTATGATGCTATGAACACAAAGATAATGCTACTATGTGTTACTGTCCTGATATTAAAGAGGTAATATAAATTATTCTAAAGATGAAACTACCTATTATAACTTTTCACTGCTAGTTTTACACAAACTGTGAAAGCAATTTTTAATTTCTGTGCATGCATAAGTTGAAATGTAAAAGTACTTGTTTTTCATTGCAGCTGATTTCAAAAGCAAGGGCCTTAAAAAGTTAATACAGTTAAATCTTAATTTAACCTAGAATTATGGAACTGCACTCTTAGCATATAACCCAGCTCCCACACCTTGCCATACACACACCCCCACACACACTGTATCACAAAAAGGAGAAAGAAAAACACCTACTCTGAACTTAACTTACCACATTTTTATTATCATGATTAAGGTTTACCCAGGACTTTCAACCATCTTGCAGATTCCAATGACAGTCAAAAGTAAGTAAAGTAGTTCAAAAGCAGAGCAAGCTGACTCATAAAGAGCCCTGCTTCAGAGAACAATAGCACAGGGTATCCTTCTAAGCTCAGAAACTAAGAAAAAGTTTGAGCTAAATCCAGATGATTTAACTTTTGCTCATGAAAAGTGAATTTCCTCTACCTGTACTATATTCTGTTCCTATAAGTTTGACACAGCTCTGGTTTAAATACAATAGAAACAAAGGGAGGAAGTTATGTTTGGTATCCTTTACATTTATGTCTTCAAGGTTGTTGGGAAATCTTTTAGGCAGTCTTCCTTTCTCCAAATATTCCCTTCCGCTGTTTCTTTAACTGGAAGAGGTTTTTCATTTTATACACTGTACATTTCCAAAGTATATATGGTTCTAGGCATGGTATTTGCTTTCCTAAGAGATATGAATCGCTTTTGTTCATTTACCTTCTTTGAAATTCATTTCTAGTAGCTGCAGAGCTGCTGCTATGGAGTGTTAATAGGCTTCTAACATAGCTGTCATTTCAAGTAATAGGTGCCAAGCTTTCAGCAGCTTATTAACACATTATAACAGCAACCCCTATACTAAACAAACAAATTGCACAGAGGAGGACACAAGCAAAATTAGTGTGTACAAATATATATATTCATATGTATACAGACACACAGTATATACTTAGGACTCATCAACATATTTGGTTCCATACATGATTAGACCAGAATTGGCACTTTGTTTTTTATGAATATTCACAGGGAGAAAGAGTGGATCGGATTTGTATTTGGTCCCAAATGTGAGACGAATACAAACTGGTATAATTACTGAAAGATTTCCATCCTCTCAGCCCAGCGACACTCTCAAGACCGAAAAATTGCAGACTTGTGGTATTTCACATCATGGAACTGTGCTAACGTGATCTTTCAGCGCCACTTCATGGGGGATGCTGCAGAGGAAGAAAAAGTGGAAATAAGCAAAGAAATACACCAACTGGCAAAACTACTGAGAAAGGAAAAGATACAAATATGCTTCTAAGAGTCAAAATTTGCATTTGGATATGAACACTGGACCAACTCTACCAACACAAATATATTCTTCCAGATGCAGGGGCAGACATATGTACAGATAAATATGAGAATGTATATTCACACATGCTTTATGTAAATATGAATACACACACACATATACACATATGTATATATAGATACACTGTCCTTTACAAGTGTTTATATATTTAATGGTTGCATAAAACTTCCTCACAGCTTGCTGGAAGACATATTTCAATAAGGGCTCTAAATTTTACATTGTAGTCAAAGCTGACCTTTTTTGAGTATAAAAAAATTCCCAGAGCAATTTATAATCATGTTGTAATATATTTGGAGGTTGCAAATATATTAAATCCAATTTTTAAATCAGCTGGATAATTTTATAAACTTTACTAAAATTTGCAATATTAAGGAGGATGACTTGATGGCCTCTGGTTATCTTGCAAGATTTAACGGGTGCTACTTTTTATTGTTACTAATGACAGGTGGCATTATTGTTTAGTAAGTACCAGTGCTGAGTTAGTAACGTTATAAACCGCACATACTACTCTGAATGTTTCTAGTATCTATAAACAACTTTCAAATCTGGAAAAGTAAGAAATTCAAAACAAAAGCCAAATTTAGTGATAGAATTAGTTAATTGAATAATGACTGACTTTTGTGATAGAAATTATTTCTTCACAATACTACTCTGGCTGGACTAGATATAACTTGACATCATAGCTAGAAGAACAATTATTTTGAGGCCTGTAATAAAAGATAATAATTGATTTTAAGAAACTCCATTACCAAAAAAAATGCCCTGGTTATATACAGCTCAAACCCAAGAATGACTTTAAGAACCTTTTAATTCTTACTTGCCATTAGGGCACACTTTACAGAAATAATGACTTTTAATTCAGCAAACAGCATTTTCTTTTCAAGGTGGATACAGTAACATATAGGTAATTAAGTCCCAAATTTTGAAGTCTATTCTGTGGTTCTCCCAACTACATCCCTTGTGTTGGCTCTCATCTTACCCTTGTCTAGCAAGGAGTTTGTAATACCACCTTCAATGTACTTCTCTTGTTTTTAATACTTCAAATTGTTTTTCCTACCTTAAGAGCATTTGGAAATTAAAGCATTCATTTTATTTTATACTCTGGAAACCACTTAGTGAATTATAATCTCACTACTGCCCTCATTTTTAGATGTCTCAGATCACACTATTATGCTTGCATGCTGCTCACAGCATTATATAATAAGCTATTTAAAGACTATGTCTTCAGCCAGGCACAAAGACTCATGCCTATAATCCCAGCAGTTTGGGAGGCCAAGGTGGGAGTATCACTTGAGCCCAGGAGTTCAAAACCAGCTTAGGCAACATAGGGAAATACCATCTCTACAAAAAAAATTTTTTTTTTAATTAGCCAGGCATGGTGGGGTGTTCCCATAGTCCCAGGTACTCAGGATACTGAGGCAGGAGGAGCCCTAGAGCCCAGGAGTTTGAGGATGCAGTGAGCTGTGATGGTACCACTGCTCCCCAGCCTGGGCAAGAGAGTGAGACCTCATCTTTTTTAATAAAAATAAAATAAAGACCATGTCTTCTAGACTGCAAGCTCCTTGGGAGAGGCCTGTGTCTTAATTCATCTTTGTTTCCCTAATATCAAGTACAGTACCCGATGCATGGAAGCTGTTCCATAAATGTTGAATTCATGAACAAATTAATGAATACAGATCAGGTCCTCTCTATTATTTTCAAATCTGTCTTAGCTCTCACTGCTTAGTCAAATCCAATTTCATTTTCCCATAAATATCTACTTCTAGTTCTACCAACGATCTACACCTTAAGTTATAGCCAGAAAAAGAAAAGTGTCTGCAAGTCAGGACCTCATCCCTTTCTAAGAACATCTCCTGTTTCTTTGCCTGAGTAAACTGATGCCTTAAAAAATTAAGTATGCAGTAGGGCCAGGGCCAAGGGTTCTTTTGTGTGATTTTAGTAAAAACATTTTTTATAGAAAAGTATCTGCAATAGCCTCCCAAGAGTTTGGTCAGCTCACCCCAGAATTTGGTTTCCAGTGACAGTTATATATGTGTGAAAATAATGGGTGGTAGTTTCAGGTTATGAATGTTATTTTGGTTGACATTCCCAGCAACTACCATGATTTTAACACAGAAAAACAAAAGTAAAAAAAAAAGTAAATACGAGAAAGAAGAAAACTAAAAGAACCAAAATTTCCAGCTACATATTTTATAGAAACTACTCAAGCCAGTTTGGAAAGGCTGAATGCCACATGACCCATAAAATATGAACTTTCAGTTTTCAATCAAATGATGAGGGGAAGTTGCTCTGTATTCTCACCAGAATGTTTTTAATAATCTCCTCTATAAATATATATATGGTTGGACTCTGATTATAACACTATATATAATAAAGGTGGGTAGCAAAACCTGTTTTCTACCTCAACATTGTTTATTCAACTTATTAAAATAGCATAAACTTGGGAAACTAAGAAAATGTCAGTTTTCCAACTCTGCCAGGAAGGAATCTGACAACTGCTACATAATCACTGAAATGCTGCAATTTGTTAAAACGCTCCTAATAATTTTTTTTCTGACTTTTATCCAACGGCGGCTAAAGTATGACAGAGAGAGAGAGCAAGAGATTTGGGCTAATGATGATTAACATATTACGGAGAGGGAAGGCTACTATGATTAATTTCAAAGTCAAAGTGCTAGGGAGTTGGCACCTTCACAGAATCTCTGATCAGGGGAGAGAGCAGGAGTTTGAAAAGAGGGCAAAAAAAACCCCACAGCCTTTAAAATAATGAACAGCTTTCCCCAGTCTTGCCATACTGCAAAAACACCCATACACCACGCATGCATACAATTCCCAGGGGCTCATAAATTAATTTAGTGACAAAAGATTGTACCCAAGTGATAAAGGTCCAGTACTACGATTATCTTTATGGATAATTGGGGCCATAAAATAGTTCCAAAGCACGTTTTATTTGTCATTTGTTGACAATTCAACCAATTCTCCTGTCTGCCATCCTCCATATTTAATGGGTCCCTATCGAAGTATGCAACACACTCGTTTGTATGGGAAGAATGTCTTCATATTGTTATGCCATTGCATATCCTTTACTTCCTTATGTTGTTCATCAGTCTACCTCCTGCTCTTTCTTTTCTATGACACCTCTGAGATGGTACCCATAGCAACACCCCTGAGAAGGTGAAAGTGAAGATGCTGCAGTCATCCCCAGCGCACAGTGCTGACAATGCCAGTCATTAATGCAGCAGCTTCTGCCTGCTCAGATCTCCCTCGCTCCTCTCTGGTCTTGTTTCCCTCCAGTAGCAGCCACAGAGCTCACTCACAGAGATCCAGAGACCTGCTGTTAATGATTTGTCACTTGTTTAGAACACCTCAGGATGGCAGGTCTGTATAATCTGCCCTCAATGGCACTGCCAGCTTGCATTAGGAAACAATTACTTAGTTTATGACTAGTAAAGTAGGCACCCAGAATTTCCAATTAAACTCGCAGGTTTCCGAAGGAGCCTGAGTGCCCCTTTTTTGAGGAAAGGAACAGATGCCCCCATTAGGGACAGTTCTACTCACTCCTGCTTCAGAGTAAGCCACGTGTAAATCAGTGCCCTCTAGATTCATAATCTGGGGGCGACAGTATATGGAGAATGATTTTATGTGAATTCAGTCATTGCCATTTATTTAAGATCTCACTATTTGTTAAGATCTGGGTAAAATGAAACAATGGACACTTGCCTACAGGCTTTTATAGTATGGAACAAACAAAAGACACTAGCATGTAGCATTATTACTTTAATCATTACCCACTTTCTTTGTGTGTCTGGGGGCACATGAATTAGAGAAGAAAAAGAAAGGATTATGGATTTATTCCTCTTTTTTGTTCAGGATGTTAGAATCCATAGATTGTTTAATCAAAATTAAGAGGTTTCACCATAAAAAACATTATTAAATATTTAACATCAAATATAAACATAAGCTTGCATAAACTGGCTAATTTAAAATGTTTTACATTGAGCAGATCTTGACATAAATATATTCCATGAATTTGAAATCACTATATGTATGGAAACACAAATTTTTTTCATAGCTAAGAAAGGTCAAATGTTATTGAACCTCAACTCCAAAAAGTTACAGCCTGGAGTTTCCATGTGATAGCTCTCGTAATATCATATGATTATAATAATACAAACTTAGAATCTTATTCAAAATTCCAGGAAAAGAGTATATAGATATTTAACCAAAAGTCTGCATGCATGAATATCACATATTTCTAAATCCCTTTTTCGCTCCCTCCAAAAAGAGGAGGAAAACTAACCATTTATCAGTAGCAGTGTGAAAGGAGAAGATTTATCATTTTAAATTTTTCATTGCAGATGGTTTTCATTTTAAAAGGCGGGGAAGTGATTTTTTTTGAAATCATTTTTTTTCTTAATGCAATTGAGCCAGACGTTTCTCGTAAATCTTGTTGCTTTAGTAGACAATACTCAATTCTCTAAACTTTATATGCAATATCCAGCTTCTTTTTTTAAGATGCTCCCGGGCATGAAAATGAAAGCCATCTGAGAGGTGGCATCACATTCAAAATATGCCATCCTGGCTACTCCCCTTCTCCTTAGCTCACACTTCATCTAAGATGTTCCTCTTTGTGCTCAAAGTGGGGAGTCTCAATGAGTTTTTAAAAGATTTCTTTCTTCCTTTTTGGGGGGAGGTAAATAAATGAGCCTGCCAGTCAATATATCTTTCGAGTTGGATAGCAAACTGTACCCAGTGATTCACTGAAGTCTGAGTCAGAGAGACAAAATAAAAAGTAGACCACAGGTGAGAAAACAGAGAGGGGATGCTTCCTTTGTAATTAAAAAAGAATTATTTGATACTTGATTTGAGTTTCCTGCATGATGTCACTCTTTAAGGCAGAACAATTTAACACTTGTGGTACAGCACTGGATATTTCCATCGAGCAAACATGGTGGTACTGTACTTTAGATTCATTGTTAAAGTACATTCACTGTCCAGTTTTGAAGCATCAGTATCCCTAAAATAAAGATGGACCTTAAAATGCTATCAAAAATTGCCAAATTTACATGAAAAGTTTGTTCTAAGGTGTAGTGTATATGTCATAGATATAATTTTAAATATGTATCATATATAATGATATATTTGTATATTATCTCTTTCTTTTTATCTCTTTGTATCTTCTAATGGGAGATTCCTTGTTATTTGACTAGATTAAAAGGATTGCTTTCTCAGATTCTGGGCTGGAGTCGCTTATGAACTTTTATGCCCAGGTTTAAAGATACAAGGAATTGTATAAAATGCCATCACCGGTTGGCGTATATTTTGTAGGTTCCAAGTGGGCAATTCTAATGGTGAATTCCACTTATGAATAAATATTGATTTAATAAAATCTTATTTGCAAATACTTCAAAGAGATGCAACTGAAAATTCAAAAAAGATTTCCAGAAAGTTCCTCCTTTTGCAGACAACAAGGAAGTTCTGGTAGGTGAATGGAAGCTAAGCTCTCCTGGATGGAGAGTGTTAGAAGAGACACTGGGAACTCAGGCCCATGATGCTCAGTTTAGTGTTCCTAATGTTACAACCTGTGATTTCACACAGAATGAGTGAACAATGAACATCTCAGCAAGTGATAAAACAACCTTCACGAACCAGGACCAAAAGAATTGTCTTATAACTTCATCTTAAGAAGCATCTTCTGACATTTGTTTGCCGAAACATACATTACACTTCTGCTGCCATCTCATTCCTTTTACACATATGCTTCCTAAGCCTGGCTTTATATTATTAAAATATGAAAGTTACTGGGATAAATAATTCCACTTTCAAGCTGTAGGCCTTCTCCTACAGCTCAAAATTATCACATTTATTTGAAAGAAGTTTCTTTAAAACATCTGGAAGATATACCACAGTGATAAGCTGGGAGAGAAGAAAACCTTTGCGCCAGGAACACATTCTTAAATATAATGCTGAAAAACATAATGCGAACAGGAAAATGAAAATCACCCATAATCCCATCACTGTGAGATTATATTTCCTGCATGATATGTATTTTTCTAAATCAAACCACATTTGGCATCCTAGGAAATCCAACTTAAGTCATTTTTTTTATTTCCTCTCCTTTATGATCTTACTCAGAACCATAGAACTTACACAACCCAAAAAACTTTGGAAGCAGGAGATCTTCCAAATTGTCCTTCAGTCAAGTATAGTCTCCATTACAATGATCATGGTCAGCTCAAAGGCATGTTCCCGTTGTCCCTTCAGCCATGTAGACCCCCTGCTGTTGCTCAAGGCCAGTTTAAATCATCTTTAAAAGCATACTTTTTATATGTGTATAATGTTCCATTCTATGGTTAGGTCATAATTTCTTTATTCCTATAATTTTACATTTAGATTCAAGAATTTTTGTTATTACTGGTAAGCTATAAAACACTACAGATACACACAGATCTTTGGCCACATCTCTATTTTATAAAGGTAAGTTTTTAGCAATGAGATTCCTGTATTAAGAAGTACAGATAGCTTTAAGAATCTTTATTCTAACTTCAAAATTACTTTTCAAAAATGTTAATGTCTTAATAACTTAGTTTTTACAAATATTTGTTAGATTCTCTTGTTTCATGCTTATTGAAATGAATAGCTTTAATTTTATGCAAATTTATGCATATTTTTCTTTGTAGTTTTTTCTTTTATTTTATGCTTAGAAGTCCCTTCTGTATCCAAAAATCTAATGTTATTTTAAATTTTTAACACATTAATAAACAAAAATGTATTTGCTACAAAGAATGAGCTTAGAACCTCTTTCCCCCCCACCACCCAATAGCAAATCAATTTCCATCACCATTTCCTTTGCCCAGGAACTGATACTACTATTTCTTTTATATGGTGGGGCCCAAATATCTCTATGTGAAGATGAGCATTTGGTTCAAATGAGTAAGGAACTCACCTCTGGGAAAGATTTAAAGGGGAAACCAAAAAACCTTCAGTAATTAATATAAATAATATTTCAATACAGTATTTGAAAAACCAAAACTAATGCAAAAATTTCAAATAAGCAATACATCAAAATTTTAAGTAAATTCAGAAGTCCTATAGCCTTCTGCTGTCATTCTTTAAAACCAAATCTATACGAAGTAACAGGATTGCTAGCAGTCTCCCTAATATTTCCAGGGATACCTGTGGGACCTTCCATTCTCAGAGTGCTTACATCTCATGCCAAACCCTTGCTCAATTCTGAAACACGTGTGACCATCATATCACCACTCTGAACAGCTTCTTTCTTAGCAGGGACAGAGTCCCTTTGTCTTTATTTCCCAAGGCACTGCTAACACAAGGGTATTACACTCGAATTCTTACTGAGAGTTTGGAAGTAATTGAGGGAGAGTATAAACAGACAGGGAAACACCCCAAGATTCATTGTGAAACATCACTGCATCTAAAATTCTTCAGTGGCTCCCCCCAGATCATGGTCACAGTGATTCCTCCTTAGACTGGCCAGATGCCAGGTTGATTTCTCCATACTGATTTATCTTTCCCATCACAAGTCTTTCCCGAGTTCAACAATGGTCAGCCTTCCTTCCCCGTCTTTTTGTTGTTTGTTGTTTCTTCAGTTCAGGTTATCACAGGAACACCAAAAATCCTTATTTCTTTACTGTGTGAAGTAAGATCCTAGAGTATTGGCCTTTGTGTCAGATAGTGCTAGTTCTTTCCTCATCTCTTTCCCCCGGCCTTTAGCACTTCAGAGCTTGCCGGTCTGACTTCCAATTAACAGCACCTCCATTTACTTACCCGAGGCTTTATCTGGCCACCAAATTTTGTGTTGTCTACAGGAGCAGCAGGTTGGAAGTGCCTAGAGAATAACACCTATCCTTATCCCCAATCCAGCACCCCTAGACCAATAACAGAGAATGTGCTGAGTAAATACGCGAGTGGTCTCATGTTTGGTTGGAGTGGATGAGTCTAGGTGTATGTCTTACACCAGTGCTCACATTTCCCCAGCAAGATCAGGCTCCACTTGCCCACAGTGGTAAGGTGTTTGATAAAAACTATCTGGGCCGCCTTCCCTCCCTGTGTTACTTCTCTGCTCCCCTGCCAATATTTCCTGGGATCACTAATCAACTACTTGTGGAAAAATACTTATCTCAGGACCTGCTTTTCTAAGGTAGCATTCACGGCTAAAAGAGCAGTCTAGCCCTCTAAAGTTTAACTTTACAAAGAACAGACAACTTTGGCATAACATTTTTTCTTTACAATGCTTCAAATTTTGTGGATTAAGTCCCTTTGATTGAATTATTTCAGCCCTCTCCCCCATCAAAACAACCTCTACAAGCAGGAAGAGATTAGATGTTTGGAAAGGTCTGAAAGAGATATAATATATCTTTTGCTACCCATAGCAAACTCCAGAGGATGTAGCTTTTAAAAATCTTTCCATTTTATTTAAATTCTAGTATGTATATATTAGAGTCTTTTCCCCCCAGCTTCCATTTTTGTTTTCATTGATCCCTATTGTCAGTACCATAGATTTTATTGTTATAGCTTTTATTACGTTTAAAAATCTACATCAATTTATCTTCAGTTTCTGCTCCCCTCCCTTTTATTTTCTTAAAAAAAAAAAAGATAAGACCAGATAAGATCAATTTTAGAACAGTTGTAAAATTTAAGAAAGAAAATCTGTTAATCTGGAATAAAACCAAATTAAACCTAGAAATTAGGAAGAACCTAGTTTTTGAAAAATTTTTTCTCCATATTGGAACATGGTATATCTCCCCATTAATATCAGTTTTCTTTTATATGTTTCAGAAAAACAGGGGTTATTGTTTCAAAGAAAGAAGCACGTCTTTCTTATTGTTGCAAATATGAAGTTCATTTGGCTGCAAATATGAAACACATTTCTTAAAGTGAAATTAGAACAAAAGCTAAAAATAAAGGTTAAAAAATGTTTTCTTTTTTTAAAATGGTGAATTCAACCACAATGTGGTACAATGAAATGGATATTTGCTGCAAGTATAGTGGTCTGTTTTGGTTTCTAGAGAAAAATTCAAAAAGTTTTAATTAACGAAACGGCTTATAGCTCACAGGCAGACTTAATAGTATTAAAGATACAGAGCTTTTGATTTCAGAGACAATCAACAGGGTAGACAATGTAACACCAAAGTTATGACTCCTATTTTTGAAATTTCACATTTGCTTATACTCCTTTCCAGAAATAATTTTAAATATCTTAAAATGAAAGATATGTATAATGTTAATTAAATAAGAACCAAGAAAATGAGAAAGCATTTTTCTTTTCCCCAGAAATATTTATTTAAATCCAACTTTATTTCATTTCGATACTTTTAAGTTCTGGGGCCAGTACCAAGTGATCTGACTCTTTTAAGCATAACACTACCTATTACCTGAGAGATCACAAATCTTAGAAAAAGTGTAGGCCCTAGAAGACAGGGTGCAACGCAATTAACTCAAGAGAACTTCAAATAGCAAGTTTTGCTCTCGGAAACTTAGGAGAATGGACTTCAAAACCTGTCTTTGCCTTTAACTTACTATGAAATACTGGCCAAATCATTCATCTGATCTGGGACTCTAAGTTTTTGTGATTAGAAAAGTTACAGATTCTAGCTCTCAAATCTTTTGTCTAAAATGACACGTATTCTGAATAGTCAAATCTGGGTGACTTTTGAAACCATTCATAGTTACATAGGTAGTCGGCAGTTTTTCAGGAAATGTACTTTTTAATAAAACCACTTATTGAGATGTAATTTAAATACCATAAAATTCATCATTTAGAGTACAATTCAATGATATTTTAGTCAAAATCCTCAATTTGGGTAAGTTGAAAGGGTTAGACCATAAATTCCCCTTACTAAATGGCAAAGCATTGATAAGGCCACTCAAGTCATATTTTCTCAATGTGCGTTGTTTTATTTGGAATACTTCAAATTCCCATATCAGACATCATGCCTAAATATAAGTCTAAAATGATTTCAGAAGCAAAATTTATGTGAGGGATATTCAGGGTCCTGCTTCAGACATTACAATAGGTCAACCAGTTTTAGGTAATAGACTCACAATACAGTGGTACAGCTCAACATCCTAACAAGAGAAGAAAAGGACAGGTATCTAACCCTATATGCCCTCTGCTCTGCCATGTGAGCCTTGGCCAGTTCTCTCTGCCTTCATTGTCTCATGTTGGATAAAAGTGTGATCAGTTATAACACAGCCTTTATTATTATAAATTAGACATTTTTATTAAATACCAATATGAAATTAATATTAACTATTCTCCAAAATTAAATATTGGTCCTTAGATAACACAAAATGTATGTGTTTTGATGGGAACCAATGGAAAGAGGTATAGAAAAATATCTACATGGCGAAATTGCAATAAAAAGATTCATATTGAGTGTAATACATGTACAAATGCTTCCAATTACTTCTGCGGAAATATTTTACTGGGTTTATTTGAACTCTCCTGTGCAGAAGGGTCTGATATGACTTCATTGTATTCAGCAAAAGTCAAATTCAATTTCATGATCTGTATAATCTGCTAAATTCAATGTTTGAAGGCTTTCTACTTATGATACAAAATACTGACGTAACATGATTTTGGCTAGTGTGATTCCTGCTTTCCACACTGGATTCATTGGTCTGAATTGAGATGGATAGAGATGTCAGAGGAGATGGGTGGTGGTGATCATGTGGACACTGAGCTGCTCACTGAAAGAAGAAATTTACGTTTTCACTGCACATAGATGTGTTTCAAAGCCAAGTGGTCTGAATAATACATACCTCCTCACATTAATGATCACTAAAATAAATATTTATTGAACACCTATTATAGACAAAACCCTGTGCCAAGTGCTGTGGCTAGTGCAAAGATGAATGACAGGAATCCTCGACTTACACAGGAGGGTTAAGAAGCATGCATAAATAACCTTAATTGAAGGCTGACTAGAAAGGGCATTGCAAGAAAACGGGGGAAACTAACTGGATGAGGGTTCATGGAGACTTATTGAAAGAGTGGAGATTTCAGCCAGGCTTTAAAAGTAGAGCTTAATTATTGACCTTAATCCGAATTAAGTCACCATGACTAAATAAATTTTAATTAAAGGCATTAATTATCAGTAAAAGATTTGCCAAATCCTCTGTGTACACAAAGTAAATATTAAGCCACATTCTCTGCACATTGTATTTGTGGAAAGCTCTTATGTGATTGTGACAAAAATTATAGCACAACAGTGAAAATACTTAAAACCAGAAAAGTCATTGCCTCATGTATGTATAAGATAGAATCTTCAAGTTATAATATCTTAAAGGCTTCCAGCAAATACAGTATGGGAATAAGATTTTTTTTCTTTAAGTAATATCTGTTTAATGAACTCCTCAAGTAAAGTGAGTATCACAAATGCAAAATCAAGATTAGGAAGTTTTAACCTGGAATTTAACACACTGGAAATAGTTGGGTCTCCATGTACTATCATCTGCCCCTGACCATTAAGCTTCCACGGCACAGTCTGGTTCCAGGTCACTGAGCACACCACCCTCCAGACCACTGCCATACCCCGTCCCTTTCCCAGGATGCTATGGATGTATGATGCTAAATTATCACATAATGAAGAACTAAATTCTCAGGCTTTCCTAATTTTCAGAGAAAATGAACTTTAATTCAAAACTACCATGGGCTAATTAAACTTTCCTGTGATCTAATTTGCTCTAATTATTTCCTTAAATTGAGATGTAACAAGGGTTATATAAAATTATCCTAATAGAAAATCAGATTTTACTGAGTTTTACGCTACAATGGGAGTTTCTGAAGTGTTGCAGCCTGTTGCTGGATGTGGACACCAGTGTCCAAAAATCAGAATTGTGCAAAATAAGCTTTTTCTTCCTCTTTGAAATCTTAAAGTTTTACTCTCTGAAAATACTAAAGACTGAGGTTTTACTGAACAAACAATTTTGATATAGATCCAATGGAAAACTATCATCTAAATTCAATACATTGATCATAAAATACTAACTATAAGCCAAATTAGCTCTTCTTGAAGACTGTAAAATCCAATTATGTGCTGTATTAGAAAGTATGCAGATTCTCTATCAAAATAGTATTTTCATATCTCTGTGGCACTAGGATGGTATTTTTTTTTTTAGATGGAGCCTCGCTCTGTCGCCCAGGCTGGAGTGCAGTGGCGTCATCTCGGCTCACTGCAAGCTCCGCCTCCCAGGTTCATGCCATTCTCCTGCCTCAGCCTCCCATAGGATGGTAACTTTTAAAAAATGTCCCATGTTTCTTCTTTGTAGGAGGGAAGGAAAGGAGAGAGCAACAACCTCTGGAAGAAATGGAAGTGGTTATCACGAATGCAAACATACTGCACTGAATGAAACAATCTTTTCACAGCTTTGCGGCAAACACACAGAAAGACATGAAGAAAATGAGTCCACAGCCCAAATTATTAAAACGAGAGTTTTGGAACTTACGATATCCTTCATTTTGGCTAACCAGATCCCTTCCTAGTTATGCTGGTGCAAACTTTGTAATAACACACAGCCTGGACTCCACCAATGGGAATAATTACCATCTGTAGAAGTATTATGATGAAACTGCCTTATAAAAGTTTTTTTATCAATTAAATATATAAAATTAAACTCATCTATATTTTTAATGTACCTCATTGTAGTTCATTATGTAAGAGCCCCCATATGTTCTGTATCATTAGTGAAACATTCTCAGTGGTGTAATGATGTAGTACACATACACATGGGGTAAAGTAATGCGTTTTTCATTTCTTCTGCACATTTCATTACAGGGTAGAGATGCTGCAATTTTTCACTCAAAATTCCATTTTGGTGTGGGAAAGAAGAAATAGACCTAAAGCCAAAGCTGCATCCAATTTCTCTAATTTTATGATTCAGCAATTGATAATTTGCTGAGAATAACTTTTCTTAACAGTCCCCTTTCCTTATCAGTGCTCAGGAAAGGAGGGAAGGACACTGTAGATCCTAGTACTTCTTTCTAAGCCAACCAGGCACGTACAATTTCTGAGGAATATGAATGATAATTGTACCAATGATAAATTGCGGCTCATGCTGCAATTCCTTAAAGGGAAACGGCAGTTTGTGGCAGATAAGAAATGTAGGATCCCATGTTTTCCAAATTTAGTTTTCTTTAAGTATTTGCTGTAGAGATGATCCATTTTCTTTGGCTTGATTAGTATAACTAGAGCTTTCTGATGACTTCATCAAAAAGCAAGCTGTTCCACAGAGGGGCCTCTGTCTGTGGGTGATAGCAAAGGCTGCATCACAGCTCATAAGATACATGTGCACTGTTTTCATTAAAAAAAAATTCCATGAGAAGTTACAAACCACCACACAGAGATACAAAAATGTCTTAAGTATTTCCATGAGATGTTTCAGGGCCCCCACTGTTTACAGTTGCTGCTTCTCCACTTTGCCTAGCTTTTTATTCTCTCCTTTGTTGCCTACTGACGAAGGGCAGCTGGCTTCTTATAGTTTGACTACTACACACTGGCTATGAAATGTCCTTCCCCTGTCTCCCAGGCTTCTTCTCCCCTTGGCTCAGTTAGGATATGCAGTTGCAGCAGGAGCCCCGAGCCCTGCCCTCCTGACACCCCCTTGTCCCTGAAGATACCTGAAGACACCTCCTTTTCAAGAAAGAAGTCTTGTTATTAACACATTTTACTACAGAACTACTGTTGAGCAGAGAGGACCAACTAGGCTCAATTTAAGCATTTCTTGGGGTATGTGTGGCTGTCTACTGTGGGTTGATACCAGAAAACATGCTTTATTTTTCTGTGGGTCTACTCAGCAACATGTACTTTTTCCACTTGCCATTTGTAAGTATCTGATCTCATTTTCTGTTCCTTCACTTTAGGAGAATTGTAAAAATTACTACTTTTTTTCCTATGTTAGGATTAGAGAACTGGGTCAGGGAGGGAGGTAAAGGAAAAGGAAGGGGGCCAAAGAGACCCCCATGAGTTATTGGGAAGAAAAGTTAAAACCAAGAAGCCAGCAAGTCCCAATTGTCTACTACATGTCTCTAAATAATAAAGCGGGGAGACAATAACGTTGAGCAGTTGCTGTTTTCTGTTCAGCCTCACCTCCGTGTTTGACATTAAGCTTGATGTCTACCAAGGCCATGGCAGACCGATTCCTCCTGGACTCCTCAAGCTGGAATCTTTGCAGGACATCAACACAGACGACACCTCGGCTGTTAGTACTTTGTTCCAACGAAAGCTGATGAAGAGCAAACTCTCTGGTAAGCGAGTGAACTGGCTTCCCTCAAACCCAATCTCTTCAGTGAGGCGCACAGCACTCATAGATAAATTATAATAAAGGCTGAGCTGGAACACAAGCGTTTGCTGCCTTCTCTAACAGATTTCAATTCATCTGAAGAGCACTGCATCTAGTATGTGATATTCTGTTCATAGACAAATAATGCCCTACATACAGCTGTACACATGTTACACAGATGTTGGATTGAGACTACAGTTGATAGTTTATATGCAGGAAGAAAAAAAACAGTATTAGTGCTAATGCTCTTCTTTAACAGATTCACTATTTGACCCAGACCCTCCACTTGGTTTATCTGTAAAATGTACTAGATCCAGTCTCTTCTTGACGTGCTCTTGATTCAGAGAGGAGTTAATAGAGCTAAAGGTTTTGGCCTTTAGCCGACACCTCCGATTCCAGACTTTAAACACGAATGCTCACTTTCCCCAGTCTCCGAAACTATATTCTCTGGGGACTGGGAAGTTAAAGCTGAAATTACATGGCTACAAGTGCTAACACCTGCTACAAGTTCATCTATTTTTGCTGGCTTTTCAGCTGTGTTGCCATTTCAGCCGTTTACTCAGTGAAAGATGGAGAAGGGTGCCATGGTCCTTGTCGTGGTGTGCCATCCTTTTTCTCAGTGGCTTTTCTCCTTTTGCTGCCTTACAAGCCCGCTGCTTCTTTACTGTGACCCAGCGCAGCTGCTCTCTGGCTTCTACCTTATGACCTGCAGGAGCGAGACCAAGGGAGGTGGCCACAAATGCCTTCCTCCTCTGAGGGAGCCAGAGGCACTTGCGGGTGACTTCAGAGGGTTTTCTTTTTTATCAGCTGGGGGGGCGCGGTGAGGGAGATGGCCTACTATCCTAGTCTCATGGAGGTAAAATTTCCCAGTTTGAGGTTTTAGACTGATGCAGAAAATGAGAAACAAGAAGTGGCTTAAGAATCACTCCCCAAACAGAGAAAAGAAAGCAAGGGAATGGATCTCAGCTGGGAATCTCTATGCTTAAGAGGCTAGGAGAGGTGGGAGGAGAGAGAAAATGTGGCAGGAATGAGAGGTTCTGGGCTCAGACTGAAGTTACCTCAGTTTGCTTTTTCATTTTGAAATGCCCTGGAGGAAGGGAGGTACCCAGCCCAAAACGTTCTACCGTCCCCCTACGGCTGCTCCTCCTGAACAGAGGCAAGTCCCACAGTCGGCACAGCAGCGTGGCAGTATCGTCATTGGAAGGTGGCATCAGGTTCCTGCTCTACTCACGTCTAGTGGTACAACTGGAATCAGGTTACGAAGCTCTCCTTGCAAAAACTCTCAACATTCAATGGCCTCTTCTATGTGTTCTAAGCTGCCGCTCCTTTCATTCCTCTCTTTCCCTTCCTCCTCCTCCTTGCCAACTCTTCCTCTTCCACTCCACCACTTAGAAAACTGCTATCCTTTGGCCCTTCTGTTTTCTGGAAGCACAGGTCATGTCCTGCTCTGCTACTTAGTAGTCTGCCCTAAATTGCCATTTATAACATCATTTCTTGTGCCACGTCCAGTGGTATGGGAGGGACCTGACCCAGCGCGTTTTTCTCTTTTTCATGTCCAGAAAATTGCTTTCTCATCCCAGCAAGGTTTGACTCCATCTCTTTCTCTCTAGTTTTGCGGCACAAAAACTACTAACTGTAATTCTCGATGAATTACTGGATGCTAGTGGGGAGGGTCTGTAATGAAAACTACTCCTAATACACGTATGCATTCAAAGGCAATTTCTTTGTCCTCCGTATAAAAGTCCTATTGTCCCACTTATGTTAGAGCAAGCAGAGGTCTTGAAAAGTAATTTCTTTCAGCTTCATTTTTCTGGAATGAAATCTGAGGCTCAAAGATATATTACGTCCAACTTCCTGCCTTTCTCTTAAAACATTTTAAAAAAGATCTGCCTTAAAATGAAAATCTCTCGGCTCTAGGTTTACCGAGGAAAAGCATGTAGCTGGAGGAAATAAACTAGCTCTTCTCCCCCCCTTTTAAGTCCATGCTAAATTGCCTTGAGACTGGCCTCACCTGGAGGCTGAAGCTCTGATGGGCAAATCCATCCATCTGTGCCAGAGGCCAGCTGAAAGTACAATCTCATTTGCACCTGCCTTGATTTTGGGAGCCCTGCATCATGGAGACAGAACACAGGGCTTTGTATATAGAAGGCTGACTTCAAAATGCAGCTGCAGATGGAAGCACAGCAAGGGCTTGTGGGCAGCCAGGATTTTCTCATCACCAGTGAAACAATGAGAACACCACAGGGTTGACGATGAATTCCAAACAGATACCGTATTAGAGTGGCCTAGGAAACACAGTGGGTGATTAACATTTCATCTCTGGGTTCTGAGCCTGATTTACTTCCACTAAAAAGGCATTGAGTGGCAGCACGTGGCTACCCCTTCCTCCCAATGCCCATCAGGTTGGGCTGTGATCAACACCAACCCAGAGCAAGCTCTGTGGGAATACGGCCCATGACGACAGAAGCATAAGGGAAGGCGCCTGACACTGCCCTGTCTGCCTTTTAAGCCACTACCATTAGCCTTTTCACATGCAGATAAAATTCACCCAAACTATTAAAGAGCAAAGAAAAAAATTCTCATCACAATTACATGGATGTTCTGTCAACAGCAGTAACAGTAGCAGTTACAGAATAACTACAGATAATTACAATCATTTAATTCAAAGTACCAAGTCACTTCATGCAGAACATGACTCATTTATCATTATTGACCTTAGAAGAAGCAAATTTACCCAAATCAATAAAGGTTCCAAATATCCATTAGAGCAGACAGAGATTGGTTACAAGTGTTAGGAGCTTCTATATACCTGGATTAATAGAGGGAAGTAGATCTGGATGCTTTTGATTAATGAAGACATTTTTTTTTTCCTTTTGAGACAGTTACTTGAAACAGAATTGACCTTGATTTCTCCTTTAATTCATGCTATGGAAAGGCAGTTGTTTTTGTTAAGAAGTTCCATTCCCATTAGTTGCTGAAACATAGTGTAATTACGAAGAGAAGTAATCTATAAACAGGTAGAGTTCAACTTTGTTTTTAATGGACTCTTCAGGGCTCCCCTGAATATTCATGTGGCAGAGATCAGTCTGGTAGGAATGGACCAGACATCATTGTGTTTGTCTTTTAAACTACTGTTGTGAGCTTCTTCACACTCAGAAAAAATTCACCCAAATTATGAAAGAGGAGAAAAAAAATCTCATTACAATTAAGCGGATGTTCTGTCAACAACACTAACAAAAACAGTTTCAGAATAACCACAGATAATTACAATCTCCCTGTTGTAGAAATGAGAAAGTTTAGGCTGCTTTTGAGAGTTTGGTATTGAAAAATAAGACTATGGATGGAAATTGAGATACTTAAACATCAACTAGTTCCAGTTGATTCCCAGGTGTGTTCCAAACAGTGCCTTATTTAATGCTAATGCTGAGGACTGAGAGGTTGGCGGGGGAGGTGAGAACTGAAGGAGAAATTCTCCGATCTCCACTATATACACAGTTTAGAACATGCCCCACCCAGCAGCAGCTCAGTCCAAGGTCCAAGGATAGAGAACTCAGACTTCTGTCAAAAATGAAATAGATCATGAAATGAGTTAGCATGAAATTGGTTGTGTGAAAACAAATTATAAGTCTGTCCTGCTGCTGTCAAAATCGCGAGACTTCATGACAGAAACTAAGAAGTATGAAAAACTACAAATGTCATCCCATAGGAAGACCCATCACTACAATGTCCAATTGTTCTCTTACCCCTTTCCCACCCCTCTGGGCCTGTATCCCCATCTGCTGGGAGAGGAACTGAGGCAGGCTCTCCCAACTTCAAGCAGCCAGTAAGGATGGGGCTGGCATTTGAGTCCACATGTGTCTGGCTGCAAAGGCCATCCCCTTCCCACTGTATTGTGCTGTCTTCAAGGATGTTTAGGGGATCTCTACTAGGCCAGCCATTCCACAAAGAGATCATCTGGAAGAACTAAATCAACATTCTGAAATGGGTTTGAACGTTCCCTACCCCCAAGAAGAATAAATGATCTTTCCCCCTCCTGCGGGGCTTTCTCAGGATCAGGTGCAGCATAGCCCACACTTTACATTGATTAGTTCTTGTAAGGAAGCCAAATTCCACAGATCTCTCATTGAATATGGAGTTTAAAATCCTTACTTGAAGAACTGAGAAAATTTTCCCCAGCTAAAAGTCCAGCACCACAGGAAATCCAGGTACTGGCAGGGAGGGAATCAGCTGGAACCACTAAAGAAGCAATTGCTTCCTTAACACCATCTGGGGAAGAAAAACTAGAGAATGGAGGCTGAGAACATGGAAGGAAGCTCTAAAGGAAAAGGGAAAAATGCATAAGAAGCCTAAGTCCCTGGGACTGAAAATTTGTTCCATTTGTGTTTCTCTGCAGGAAGAAATAAAGAAATGCTGACAAGGCGTGCCAGGCTGAATCCCCTGAGCAGTTGGCCTGTTTGACTTTGTGTGGTGGTGGGCCAACCTGTGTGCCTGCCGGCTCACACCACTGTAGCTCTTCAAACACATTCTATAGATCCCGCTAATAAATTCCGTTTGGCTGCAACCCTTTCCCAGTTCCAGGCAGTCGCCTCTGAAGTGTAAGTGCAGCCTGTCTTTAAGCCAGGCTACTGCCACTTACTGGTGATCTGTACCTCTTTGGAAAACTAATCTATGCTGCATTTAAAGGCAGGAAGCAGAGTTTGAATGAAAATGCAGTCCCATGGCTAGGGGACACAGCTCTCACACCTTCTGCAGCTCCAGAATAAGTGCTATGTTTTAAAAATATATATGTATGTGTTGGCAACATTGAAAAGGGGGCTAAAAAAACATCCCCCACAGAAGTGAGAGCAGCAGCAAAAGAAACGTTAGCGCCTGCTGACGGGAACAATAGAGCATATGGACATCACACTGCACTTGCCAAGCAGACGAGGGCAGGATGATCAAAATGGAGTCAGTCTGCTTCTCTAATAGCAGAAGAATCGCCTGTGTGAACACTGTCTCCAAGCGTGCAATGAAGCTCTTTAATTGCCTGAGAAAGGAGAGGGTTTGGTTCACATTTTAGCTAAACATACTCCTTCCACTGGGTGTCTTTATCTCAGAGCACTTCCTAGGGTGAGTCTCAGGTGAGTCTAAGTCCAACCATCTTGGACTTTAGTGCAAAGTCTTAGGTGGATCCACACACCTAAGCAGAATATCGCCTGGCAAGAGGTCTCACTCAGGAACCATTCTTGGCTGGCATGGAGGTGGAGCTGACTCAATCGCTGCATAGACTAAGTCCTGCAAAGTTCAGCTCAGGCTTCCCACTAAGTGGCTTCCTGATTCCTACCTCCTTCCTTAAGTATCCAATCCCATTTCCCTTCTCGTTATGGCTGCCCTTAGAGCAAAGAGCAGAGAGGAGGTTAAAAATGAGATTGTGCGATCCAATCACTCTAAAGGTGCCTTCATGTCTACATCATTAGAAATTGCTTTTGATAGTAGTGTTATTGGATATTAAACAGACTTACTGAGGTCAGCAGAAGCAGGACCTTGAGATGGCTAAAGATTGAGTTGAGTGAAGTGGGCCTGACACCTTCCCATAGACAGAAGTTCTACGAGCATCAAAATTAGATGGTAGGATGGACCAGACTGGAGAAGTTCTGGACAAGTTGCCAGGTGGAGGACATAGGCCACTGCACAAAAGCACAAAGGCATGGAAATGAGTCTAGCATTCTAAAATCATACTAGTTCAAGGAGAACAGAAAAGGGGATCGCAAGTACCTTGCCAGAAGGTAACTGGAGTCCAGGATTCAATCTCTCTCTTCAATGAGTACAGGACAAATGATTAGACTACTAGGGAATGGATGAAGAACTCCCATATTCATTCATTCTACAGACACTAGAAGACCTGATACATGCCAAGACCTGTGCAGATAAAGTCTGGGAGGTCTGAAAGTAGACTTTAAACACTTAATTAGAACTAGGCTTTAGGTGGATAGAAATCCTGCTACTGGGGACCCAGGAGTCACTTGAGCAATCTAGCCTCTGAAAAAACTAGGGATAAAAATTCAAAAATCTGATTGCGACTAGTAGAGAGTACCAGAAGGGTAGCAGTTTTTTTTTATTCTTGTACACTGGTATAGCCCAGTGCTTAGAATAATGTCTGGCAAATAGTAGTTCTAGTAAATGTCTGTTAAAAGAAAGAGAAAGAAAAAAAACATGAGACTAAGATATAGAACTGAGAGAACATGGTTGCAATGTAAAATTCAGTCATGTGGTCTGCAATATTAGTTACTTGGGTGTGTTCACTTGGGGAAAGTTCCTTGAATTGTATACTTGGGATTTGTGTACTTTTCTATGTGAATTTTTGTACTTTCAATGAAGACTTCAAAAACATAAAATTAAACTCAAAAAATCAGTCACTGACAAGCTGAGATATAAAGATAAACCAAAATGATTATCATAGAACAACCTTTAGTTCACATAGGTTTGTCCAAAAGTTAGTCTTAAAAACTTAACTCTCAGAATTACTTAAGTAATCTGGAGATGAAAATACTAAGGTTCCTAGGGTAGAGTAAGGAAAGTCAGGCAATCTACTAGCATGAATGTTTAAACCTCAAGGTCAACTATTCTTTTTTAAAGTTTTTCATTTTTAGTTACGATGGCAATGGAAAGGGGAAAAAAATGTCTTGAAGGAGCCCATCTCCTTTTCTGAGAATCAGCTTGAAATATATTTCACATTGCTGTGGATTGATTAGTAAATTGTTCCCCTTATAACCATGTTTGATTGGTACTCTAGCTCCGTTTCTTGCCCTAAGATTTTTTTTTTCTTTTAATTCAAAGGGTGCAGTGAACCTAAGTAGAGGCCTTTGGTCTTTTACTCTGGTCCATGGCTTAAATACTATACACTGACACAACTTCCAAATATATATTTAAAGCACAGACTGCTCCTCTGAGCTTCAGACTTATGTATCTATTTAACTGCCAGTTCCACGTCTCAACTTAGATGTCACACAGGCATTTAAAATTATCCCACAAATACATTCATGTTTCTTAATGCCCACTCCCTCCTCTCCAGTCCAAACTGCCATCATGTTGCACCTAAACAGATGTGAAACTCTCCTTCCTGACCATCCTTCCAACCCTGGGCTTCTACCATCTATTTTACAGACAAAAGCTAGGATATTTTTAAAACATTAATTGAATGACTTTACTTTCCTATTTAAAATATCACAATGACTTCTCATTGCATTTCCATTAAAAGTGAAACTTTTTCCCATGAGATTGGAATCCCTGAACAACTGCATCTATGCCCTAATTTCATCTTTTATGTGCAGTTCTCTTCATCATCCATAGAGCTGCAGTCACAGTGGTCTCCTTCCAATTCTTTAAACCTGCAAAATAGTTTCCTGCCTCAGTGCCATTACACAATCTGGAATGCTCTTCCCTTATCCTTCCCATGGTTCGATTTTCTTCTTTTCCTGGTTCACAACGGAAACATCACCCTCTCATAACCTGCTATGATAATATTTGTAAGAGGAGTTCTCTGTAGCACATTGTCATTATTGTCCATTCCAGGACCCTATTCATTTCATTCATAGTACTCATCATGATCTCCTACTATAAATCTGTGGGATTTTTTCTTGTTTTTTCCTGTTTATCATCTGTCTCCCACACCATACCAAAACCTGAGAGGAGCTCAGAGCCAAGTCTGTTTCATTTACCACTATCAACTCAGTACCCATCAAATGTCTGACACATAGTAGGAACACAGCAAATACTACTTAAATGAGTTAATGTGTCAAATTTAAAAGGGGAGCAGAATGTGTTTTAAAAGGAAGAAACAAAGGAGGAAAGAATAAAAGGAGACAGCAAATGGTCATCAGTAGTAGCTTAGATGAGGTGAGGCAGAATCAGAAAATGTTGGGGTATTATGAACCAGCTGTAGAAGAAAGAAAAACCCCAAATCAAAAACTGTAATTTTCCATCAGACATAATTTTGACATGCCACAATAGCATGTTGTTCTAATTTAAAAACATTTAGTGTAAAAAATGGCTTTAAAGAAAATTAATGACATAATTATATAGTTAAGGCAATGCTAACAATTTTAATAGTTAAGCCTCCCTAGTTTAGTGATTTAACATTGCAAAAGCTTTTTTCTTGCTCTCGTAACAGTCCAATATGGGAGTTTCTAGTTAGATAGATCTCATTGAAGAGATTAATCAGATGCCCCACTATCTTGAACATGTGACTCCCACTATTCCCCTGCGAGTTGACTCCCTCCCAGGTAACTGGAAGGGGAAAATAACATGAAGGGTAATAAGTGGAGAAGATTTTATAGATGAAGTCCAGAAGTGGGTTATTTCATTTCTGATCACATTCCATTGGCTAGAACTGAGTTTCACAACCTCATCTAGCTGCAAAGGAGGCTGGGAAATGGAGTTTGGCTTTGTGTCCAGGAAGTGGAGGCAATGGGTAGGAGATCAGCGGGTAGTCTGTGTTACAATATTCTTTGTCTTTGAAAAATGCCTTTCAAATGTTTTATTCAACTTGTCAGTTAAGTGAAAAGAAATAGTGTTTACAGCATGTGAATGGCAACTCTAAAAATAGAAGGGCCCATTTAGTACATACTTGATGATAAAATTTCCTCAGGTGCCCTAGGTCAGCTTCCTAGAGGTCCTAGTCAATCTCCCTCATTCATCAGCGAGCTGTAGGAGACAGTGAAACGTGCTCTCGGCTGGAGTCCCTAAAGTGTTAATGTGCAAGGTCTGTGTGCAGAAGGCAAGCTGCCATAGATCTCACTGACTTTGGCAGCAGCTCAAGGGTTATATTTTTCTCAGGGATGAAATATTCTTGGATAATTGTTCCAACATGTGAGACCCAAAAATGTTTTTTGTAGAAAAGATCTCAGGAAATAGAGACAGACAAAAATACCTACTAAGTTATCTAGTCCACCTCTTGGGAATCCAAGCAGATTTATATACTTCAAGATATTTCACAGGATAATCCAGTTGCATGTGGAGCGGCTAGCTGTGGACCTCCCTGTCAGCCTGCCTTTATGGTGCATGATACAACCCCATGCACGTGCACAATCATCATTCCTCTCAAACACAGGCTGAGTCGGCTTTATGGGTGTGCATAGACTGAACAGATGCCTATGTAATATGGCATGAGAGATGCTGGAAAAAAGACTCCATGTCAAAAATATCTCCCCACCTAGTGTGTAACACTTTCCTAAGATGCTGCTGTAAATGAATACCTTAATATGAGCCTCTCACTTTTGTGTGAAATTAGGTTACCAGGCCCTTCTTCTCTAGCACAATGTGCTAAGATCAGGACATTAATATTTTAAAGATAAAATAGGATATAAAAAGATAATTATGGAATATATGACCCTGTCCAGGAAAAGGAAGCCTGAGAAGCAGCTCTGGGCACCTGTACATGGGAACTAACTGTGCAGGAAAGGTATTTATGTCATTATAAGATGCTTATGTAGATAATCAGTCTCTTTCACTGATATTAAATACAATTATGGCAATCAGTTATGCAAGATCAGTGATAAACTATACTTGATTCCACTTTAACATCAGAATAGATTCCTATAATCTATTCATGTATTCTATTTCAGCTATATTGATAGGTCAGGTCTACAGCTCTCTCGGGAGTCTCTTCCAGTTGCCCCGTTACACAGATGACAAACTGAGGTCTGAAGATATGAAGATTTCACAACGACAGAGCCACAACTATAACTCAAGTCTCCAGACTTCTCATTCATGGTTTTTTATAGTGTGTGATGGCATTTAGTATTTATTAAGTATTATACTAAGTGCTGAGTAATTTAGGTTATACAAAGAAAAAAATACAGTAAATGCCTGCTTTCAAACATCTTTCTATTTAGAGGGAGAAATTAGGCCTACATATATCATAAGAAAAATTAATTTATGGGAAATATCTGCCCCATTCTTGATGTCTCCTTTTTATGATAAAAAATCAAAAAAAGTAACCCCAGTATTTACTCTGCACCTGGGGAAGTAGAGTTTGGTTTGGAAAGAGTAACTGGGCATGTGTAGTTCTGTTCTGTTCTCCTTGTGAGCACTCATAACTAAAGAAAGCTCAAGTTCTCCTCTGCACCTACATGCCCTAAGTCTTACTGCTTCAGATAAAGTAAATAAGCCTGTCTGACTTGGCACATCAGTTACAAAGCACGATTTAGTTTGATACTAAGCCAGGTCTTTCAATGTTGTCTTTCTTCTTTGTCTTATTCCTCAAATTCTTTAGTTCCATACTGGGAGAGGAAAGTGCTGTTGAGTGGTGACGCCCTTGGACAATGGTTTAGTACTCAAAATAAGGGTGAGTTCCTGTAGAATAGCCTTATGACATCACTTTAAAGGCACAGAAGGGGAGAAGAAGAGGATGTCACAGGTCTGGAAAACTACAATAGATCTTAAGACACTGGACTGTGCCGATAGAAAGGAGAATTTGAGGAAGTGAAGTTTTAAGCCTTGCAATTAGATGTTCCAAACCAGAGTTTGCAAATCAAAGGTCTTCAAAGTCCAGGCAGGTAAAAACATAAATATGTGCAGCAAATAATTATAGGACAATAAAATAATAAAACATAAATAAGATTTTTCTTTAATTCTTGATGGTAATCAATGGGTCCATCAAAAAAAAACAAAAACAAAAAAAACCTCTATGAGAATATTTAACTGATCCAATCTAAACTATTCCTGACAAGTATACGTCCAACCTATGCTTGAATACCCCAAGTGTCACTGCCTCTTGAGGTGAACCATGCCAACTACGTACTACTTTGATGATCAGAAACTATTATTCTATGGAAGCAAAATCTGCTTCCTTGAAGCTCACACATGTCCTTGCTAATTTCATCCTTGAAGCCATTTAGAACTAAGTTAATTCCACTCAGATCTTAGAAATTTCAAGGCAATCTGATTTTAGGTGTCATCAATAGGAGTAAATAAGGTGTGTGGAATAAGCGAGGGGATAGTCCCATGTTCCCCTGCACTGGTATGAAAATACCTATAATATTGTATCCTGTAAAATGTGGGGAACCACATTTTAAAATAAAACCAGATGGAATGGAACATGTTTTCAAAGGTGAACTACAATACAAGGATAGTGAGGGAATTTAAAAAACACACACACATGTTTCAAGAGGACACTCAAAAGGAGATCATCAGAATCAGTGTTCTTGTCTACTTCTGAGTGTCCTCGTAGGGCTTTCTTTTAAAGTTCTCTCACGGTGCTTGTAGTTCAGCTTTGAAAAAAATGTAATGTTCCATTCTGTGTGGATTCCTTCTAAAATGTGGTCCTCAACATTTTATAGAACACAATATTGCAAGTATTTCCAAACTAGTGCAGAAGGACACAGAATTATCACATTCCATGTGTTACATACCTTATTTGCTCCTATTTGTGCCACCCAAAATTACATTCTTTCAGAGTGATTACTTTGAACTAAACCATCCAGATCACCTTTATTTATGTGGCTGGTGAGCCACATAGCCTACTCTATGCTTGAATCATTGAACAGAGGATATTTTTTATGTTCAATTTCACCTAGTTAGGGCTGGCCCCTTACTCCAGTTAACAAAATGCAACAAACCTTTGAGTTAAGATGCACCCATTGGGTGCACTTCCTCCCTTTGGGTGCTAAGAATTTACAGATAAAGATCCCTGACATCTGACAGCTTACACAAACTTCAAGGACACTGAGAAAGAAATAAAAGAAACCACAAAATGATAAACACTCTGATGGAATGCTTATGAAAAAATGTCTTTGGAACAAAGAGGAAGACACATTTTTACACTAGTTGGAGGATTGGGGCATTCAGGAATGCTACAGAGAGAATATGTCATTCCAGCTAGGCCTTGAAGGATGGGTAGTAATTTTTTTGGAATCAAGAAGACATGGAGGAGGAGGTTATTTCCAGGTGATGGAGCCCCTTGAGGAAAGCTTTAAGCTGTGAAAAGGCAGGACACATGAAGAAATTGTTGGACAGCACAGAGAGCATGGAACATAATGACGAGAAACAAAGACTGCTGAGAAACACGGACTCCAGGCTGAAGGCAATGGAGAACCATGAAGAGGTTACAAACCAAGGGAATGGGGAGTCTGTGTTTTGTGGTTTCTGATTCTATCAAGCAAATTATTTATTATTCTTTTCCGACTTCTTCTATCTAACTTCTATTTGATAGTGACTCGTATGTTTTGTCTAAGTGGTTGATTGAAACGTTGAAGAGGACACCTCAGCCAGCTCCCTCATGTTTACATCATTCCACTCATCTGGTGACAATGGAGATAGTGAGGATAAGATGAAGAAAGAAGCCTGAAGAAAAATGTGCCATGCTCTGCACATGAAAGCATGTTAGAACCCAGTGATGATCTAGTTATGCAGATTGATGTGAAGGCAGAATCAAGGATCGTTTCAAGGTCTTTAACCTGAGTCAATGCAGAAAATGTAATTCCAGAAACAGAGTGTGATTTTTGAAAAAGGAGAGAAATGAGTGGAAATGTGCTGATTCTAGCTTGGGGGCTATTGAATATCAGGAGTTGGCAGGACCATAAGTTATAAAGGTCTCAAAGCCTATTGTAAATTCAAGATGAAAGTTTGGGTGAGAGATCAGAGCTGAAAATGGAGATTTGGAAGTCATCCACTTGGATGTGTATCTGAAACCCTGAGAGCGGACAAGGTTTTGAAAGTGATGAAAGATGAAGTTAAAAATAATTAACTCAACATGATTTGTTTTGCTTCCATCACTCATACTACTGGATTGTAGGTGGAGAATGCAAACATATTACTTTTTAAATTTCTCTTATCCATCTTAATGATCAGGAAACATTTAAGAAGAATACCAGAGGAATTGAGGAGAAGTTGAAACATTCAGGGATTGCCACCCATAGGCTGATTCTTCTCTGCATAATGGGGAGTCAAAGAAACATAACCAAATCTAGATTATACTGTATGTTTTGAGCTTAAAATGATGTCTGCTATAGCTTGGTTTGTTTGACCCTCCAAATCTCATGTTGAAATTGGATCCCCAGTGTCAGAGGTGAAAGCGTTTTGATCATCGGTGCAGATCTCTCGTGAATAGATTGATGCCGTCCCTGGAGAAGAGAAGGTTGGTAAGTTCTTACTCCATTAGTTCCCGCAAGAGGTTGCCCTGGAGCTGGTTGTTAAAAAGACCGTGGCACCTCCCCTCTCTCTCTTGCTTCTTCTCTTGCCATATGATCTGTGCAGTTGTGGGCTCTGCTTCACTTTCCACCATGAGTGGAAGCAGCCTGAAGCCCTCACCAGACACAGATGTGTATGCCATACTTCTTGTACAGTCTGCAAAACTATGAACCAAATAAATCTCTTTCTTTATAAATTACCCAACCTCAGGCATGCCTTCATAGCAACAGTCGATAAACTAAGACAATGTCCATCAACAGAATGAATTACCTTCCTTCCCTTAAATGTTTAGTCATCACAGATTTTTTTTAAATGGTGCTGATAAAAACACAACCACAAAAAACTTATGCCAGTGATGCCATTTGTATTTAATAAAATATGCTTTAACATTCACCCTTGAGCCACAGAAACACTACAGTTCTATTTATTATTTTGTCATTGGCTTTGATTAGTGTGTCTTGAACACAGCTTTAACTCTATGAGAGTGTGTATACACACAAACACACAGTGTACTTTGTTTTGTTTTGCAAATAGCTCCTTCCACCAAAAAAGTCTGATTTCAAAGGTTTGTTTATAGTAGAAAATAACTACCTGAAGCTCAATTTCTTCACTTTTTACAACCCACTATTAGAAAACTCATCTCTAAGTCACTGTGAAGTACTAGGAAAAGCTGGATTTAGATATTGTTTTCTATCAATTTTTTTCTACAATTAAAATTCTGGTACAAAATCATTTTTCAATTTAATATTTCTTTGCTCCCAGCATCCTCTGACGTGTGCATAGATATACACTGTCCCACTGCATTTGAGATTATTAATTTGACGGGGGAGGGCTCCTATTAATACTATTCTTCTTTAGCAGAGGTCAACTCTCCTCAGAATCTGCTTCATCGTAGCTTGACCAGGGACGAAATGTATGAATTTTGAAAATATTGTCAGTCAGCATTGAATGCATTTACCCATTTAAAATGAGTTTTGTTTCAACGCACTTTGCTGTCATCCATGGTAATTGGAAAGTCAGTTTGAGATATCTTCTAATGTGCTTTTTAAAATTGACCAAGGCTGCAGAAGCAGCTTCTTAAACCAAATATAATTAATTTCTATCTGTCCAACCTGATCACTGTAGGCTGACAGTCCCTCAGTATTCCTTATTTTTAATGTATGTTTTTTCTTTTTTCAGTAGAGTACACCGTCCTTTCATCTCCCTCTCTCCTCCTGCAAATTGGCACTTTCTGTCTTCTAGGAGGCTCATTACCATCCAATGATTTTTCTCCACTTCACAGTAAAAGGCACTAAACTGGGGCATCCACAGGAAAACACACCCACCTAACTATATAGCACATTGTCTGTTCTTTCCCCGAATCTTCCTCCGTGTGATCTTTATGGTTTCAATAGCTCTCAAGTGTCAACAGAGACCTGAAACTTTTCAACCGTTGGCTGCCTACCTCCTTCACCCTCCATTCCTCCCAGGCAGCAGCCTAAGTAGAATGGAATGTCGAAGCACCTGATTGGCTCAGGGACGGAGCATCCATTCTCCAGGAATGCCCTGTAGATACCAATTGAAACTGCATCATCCATAAAAGTAATCCATAGACCCATTTGCTTTTCATTTTTGGCTTATGATAGCAATAATGACTATAACACAGGGCCCAGGAATTGATGACCAGCTGGGGTTAATGGCCCTTGGCTGCACTGTGGGCTATCAACTCCCCCAGCTGGTCATTAATCCCCAGGAAATGCCCCATACCTTGATCGTTATTACTTAATTAATGCCTCTTTCACTTTCAGCCTAAGTGGTCAGAGCACAGTAACCCTAACAGCAGCTTGCAGTTGGAACTGCGTATTTCCACTCAAATACTGGAATTCCCTATGGCTGCATACATATTTTAAATTTTTCCTAGAATAGTTGAGTATGTTTGCCTCGGGCTTTTTTTTTTTTTTCCTTATAAAAGGTGGGGGGTTCGTAGTTGTGAAGGTTTATTTTTCAAGTGACAATTTGCTACTTGCATATCAGAACTACAAGGTCAAAAGGAAATGAGAATGTGCTCGTCTTGCCTTTTGTTTTTATGTTGTCTGAATTGCTTTTTCTTCAAGAGATTTAAATGCAGAAATAAACAGGAAAAACGAAGGGGGGCTCCCCTTCTGCTGTTACTTAGAACAGACTTCACAGTCCTTGAAATGGCATAATAACAGAATTTATTTGGCTGTTGTAAAACTTCAAGTGCTTTCATAACTAGTTAAATAACACCCAGGATAAATATTCTCATAGTATTAGCATTATTATGTATTATATCTTCAGAGATTGCTATAAATTATCATCAAAGAATAAGTTACCAGGCTGTCAAAGGAGATAGATTTTGTTCGGTTTAGTGGTGACTGGCAAATGTGAGTTAAGGAAAAATATGGGAAGTTTTGACTTAACACACAATTACCACAAGGTACAAGCCATATGCTGCTTTGGGTCAGTTGGGTTTATACACAAAGAACTGCTTGTTTGTGAGCCAGATATCAACCCCAAGTGATCTTAACTTTTTCTGTCTCAAGGAAATGTCTACATTTATTCTCAGCAGAAGCATAAAAGAAATGCAATCCTCTCCTCTTCGTATTCTGAGAGGAACGGATGTTATCTGGAGAAATATGTTTCTAAGAGATTAGCAGTGATTCATGACCATCAGAGGCTCAAGCGTGTAGAACAACTTAGAGGAGATCATTTGGGAAGATCCAAACTGTAATGCTTTATCTTGAAGTTTACTTTCAGAATCACACATCTCCAGGATGGATGTTATAAGTAGAAATGGACTCTCACCAATGGAATCATTGAATCTTAGGGCTGGACAAAGCAGTTTGCAGCAGTCATTTAGCTCCCTGACTTAACTTCATAACAGGATTAAGCAAGAACTAACTCCAGTAGATACAAATCTATCCTGAATATAGTTGTATGACCACTTCCCTAAATGTATCCTAAAGATAAGCAGTTGTAACTGATGGATAATTTTTCCATGTAGACAAGCTTGAGTTCATTTTCTCTTCTGTTTTCAGGACAGATGGAAATTCCTTACCTAGCCTAGATTTTTATAAAATTGTCTTCTCCTCTAGACTTCTAAAGAAACAAAGTACCAACTTCCTTAATCTTTTCTTCTGAAGCCTTTTACAAATTATAGATTCAAGGGAAGGGGTGTATGTGCAGGTTTGTATGTGCAGGGTATAATGCAAAATTCTGGGACTTGAGCTTCTAGAGGGCCCATCACCCACATAGCGAACATAGAACTCAATAGGTAGTTTTCCCAACCTCTTGCCCTCCCTGCTTTTGGAGTCCCTACTGTCTGTTGTCTGTTGTCTCCATCTTTACGTCCATGTATACTCAGTGTTTGACTCCCACTTGTAAGTAAGAATGTGCAGTATTTGATTTTCTGTTTCTGAGTTATTTCACTTAGGATAATGGCCTCCAGCTTTATCCATGTAGCTGCTAATGACATAATTTCATTCTTTTTATGGATGTGTAGTATTCCATGGTGTATGTAGATACACACACACACACACACACACACACAAACACACACCACATTCTCTTTATCCAACTCACTGTTGATGAACACAGGCTGATTCCATGACTTTGCTATTGTGAACAGTGCTGTGATAAACATGTGAGTATAGGAATACAGTTTCTTTTTGATAAAATTATTTCTTTTCCTTTGGGTAGATAGATACCCAGTAGTTGGATTCCTGGATGTAATGGCAGTTCTACTTTTAATTCCTTGAGGAATCTCCGTAAAGTTTTCCTGAAGTCTTATTTTCCTACAATTTGTTATCTTTGTGTCATTAGTTTCTTTCAATTCCCTAAGATCTGCTTTTGGCTGTGTGTTTGCAGATTGTGTGTAGGTCAAGTGTTAGGATCTGAATAATGCAAGGTATTAATCGAGAATTGCCTCATGGCCCATGGTGTCTGTACTGAATCACAAAATATTAGAGTCTAGGTCCTTCTCTGTTGATAACCTGTCATATACTTGAATGGCTCCAAGATGGGTGTCCTGTGTCATTTTTCCAGTCTCTCTATTCTACAAGCACAAAGAGTGTTTACTGTAACTGCACATTGCACCACATATGGAGCACACTGAGCTTCAAATAAAAAAAGGCAGAGTCCATGTCAGCAAGGAATTCACAAATTAGTGCAGAAGACACACATATAAACAGACCTGAACAGATAGTTCAGATCAACAGAGCTCTAGTAGATAGGAAGTTCAGAGAATCAGAGAGAGACATTGGAGGGGCACATAGCTTAACTGGGAGATTTAGGAACCATTCCCCAAAGAGATAATATCAGAACTGAATTGTAAAGAAAGAAAGAGAGTTCATGAAAAGGGAAAAGAAGGGTGTTCTAGGAGAAGGAGCAGCATTTATAAGGGCTCAGAAACATGAAAACAGGTAGTCATGGAAAATGGTCCACAGGTTGACATTTCTATTGCTTCTATGTCCTCTTCTACTCACTTAAAAAACTTATAAGTTATTTCTTGCTGAGCCCCCCCAATCCTGATGCTTTTCCTCTCTCCGGGTTCTATTTTCCACCTGCACACTATGCATCCTCCAACTTCTGCAGGTTCCTTGGGCAGGTCTGGTTTCCAGGGCCACCTCTGTCCCTGTCTGATCAGCATGATAAATTCTGCACTGCTGTTCAGAAACCTCTTCTCCCTCACCCTGGACGTGTTAGGTGATGTTAGTGCAACAGTTACACATCCCACACTTGCAGCTTATTGTAAGCTATTTTGTATTGTTGATTTGAGGTCAAATTATTCTGTCCCATATGCAGTCATACACAAAGGATACTTTTTAAAAAACATCTGATAAACTTTATCTTAGAATAATTTGGAACTACAGAAAAAAAAAGCAAGCATGTTACAGAGTTCCCATATACTTCATACCCAAATTACTATAGAACTTTGTCACAACTAATATGAATAGTAATACATTATTAATAACTAAAGTCTATTCTTCATTTAGACATCCTTGCTTTTTCCAAATGTTCTTTTATGGCTCTAGAATCCCATCCAGGAGACGACCTTACATTTAGTCATAAAGCCTACTTAGGCTCCTCTAGATTGTGACAGTTTCCCCAACTTCTCTTGTGTTTTGATTACCTTGGCATTTTTAGGGGTGCAGGTCAAACATTCTGTACCATGTCCTTTAATTTAGGTTTGTCTGATGTTTGTCTCACAGCTAGACAAGGGTTTGGAGAGATTTGGGGAGGAAGAGCACAGAGGTAAATTGCTATTTTCATCACATGATATCAAGGGTATTAGCTATGAATGTGATCACTGATGACTTATCAACAGGACTCATCACATTTGATCACCTGCCTGAGGTAGTATGTCTCAGTTTTCTCTACTGTATATTCACTGTCCTATCTCATAAAAACAATATGCATAAGCCAATATAAATCTTCCTTTTTTAAGCTGTTTTCCCCTGGTCCCATAAGTAAAAATGTTTTATATTTTAAAGACTTAAGAAAGAGATGGATAGAGTAAATATATTTACTCATGAAACATAAAACTCTATGATACATTCAGATGTGAGATGCGTTTCCATACTGTGCTCTTTACAACAGAGTCCCTATGAGCAGTCCACACGTACAGTGGGGAGTTTATGTTCTACATTCTTGAGGAAGGAATATATACATCAGTTAGTTGAAATTCTTCAACAAATACTTTTTTAGTGTACAAAATTCATTTAGGAATAATGTAACATATAAAATCTGTGACTATATGTATTTCTGAACAAACGATGGAGATAGATACAGATGTAAGTGTAGATATATAAAAGTCTGTGTTATGAATATGGACGGGCATGTAAGAAACTAAGAACAACGGTTGTGGTTGCCTTTGGGAAGAAGAACTAAGGGTGGGAGGCACCTCATGTACAACTCAATGCAATATGCAATTTTATGTTTCTTGAATTATTTACACTGTCCATCCATTTTTAAGTCTGTAAAATGTAAAACATTATTTTTTATGGAACTAAGTAAAACAAGAAGAAAAAGGAACAGTCACATTAGCTTATGAATATTGCTTTTATCATAGAGGATAATGCCAGATCAGTGATCTCTATGACCACTCTCGGCAACTCAAAATAGCTCTCAGAGTGTTTCAGAGTATACAAGGGAAACATCAATGTTAGTAGCTAGTTTTGATAATAAATAGTATATGCCAGAATTGTATGACTGTGTTTGGTGGTAGCAGCAATTGGGCAAGATAATCAATAGACTGATTAAAAAAAGAAAGCCCAAGAGTCTTCTAAACCTAAAAAGTTGATTTGCTGTTTTAGTGCATGTCATTGAATGTACAAACTACCCTAGTCATCAGATTTACTAGGAGAATTGCCCTCCATGTAGGCTTCAACGAAGATTAATATTGCCATTGATAAGGAGAAATGTCTATGGTAGGTTACTCTCTTGAAAGGTGCTTTTCTCTATATTGTATAACCAGTGGTTCTCAAGGGATAAATAATTTGAATTGCATCTCATAGATGTATTACAGAATTAGTGTGTGTTTTGCTTTTGTATTGAAGTAAGCTTTCACTTATTCCACATAAGAGGTAACTTAACTACTCTATATATGAGACAAGGGTCATGTTGCTCAACAGTTCATTAAAGAGAATAAACTGCAGCACTTAAATTGTTTAAAATAACCTAAATTTGGGAGCAAAATATTGTGACAAGAGTTAATACAGATGAAATAAGAAAAAAAAAACAAAAACAAACAAACAAAAAAAAAACATTGAAAAAGAAGGCTAAATGACAGGATCCAAATGAAATAAAAGCAAGAAAACTAGGGTACTTTAAAAGTCAAAATGGACCATTGATCTCTGGTTAGAAGGGAGAAATAGACATTGGGAAGTAAACAGAGGTATTAGCTCCTTCAGAGCAGGGACTTCTTCAGATTTCACACGCCTTTCAAAATAGAGCTTTGCACCGATTAAGGACTGATTTAATATTAATTTTGATTTTTGTATTTTGATGCATAGTCAAAGAGAAAAAGAAGAAATAAGGCTGACCAAAGAAAGTAGGTCAGAGAAACAAACAAAGCTGTTTTTAGAAAACAGGACCACTGAGAGCACTTTTTAGACCTTTCAGTTGTCTCAAGAAGTCATAGCTTCTCTTCAGCTTAATGCATATGATCCTAAACATCTTTTTAGAATTATATCACCACTTTTATTTGGACAAAGC
Source organism: Macaca thibetana thibetana (assembly GCF_024542745.1). Lineage (NCBI taxonomy): Eukaryota > Metazoa > Chordata > Mammalia > Primates > Cercopithecidae > Macaca > Macaca thibetana. The sequence goes on along the minus strand of NC_065584.1, from coordinate 120,252,502 downwards.
CCACACTATACAAAATTGCATGCCAAGTTTCAACTAATGTCACATTAACTCTCTGCTTTCTCTGCCATAACATACTATAACAAATGGAGAGTTTGTTAACTGGGAGGGGATTGTAACTTAGTCCTTATACCAAACCACTATAAAATTTTATCAGTGCTGCTCCAGCAGGGATAAATACAAAAGTAATATTGTCTTCTCCTATTATGTTATTTCAAGTCAGTGTCAAATTTACAAATGGAAGTAAAAAGTCTGTTAAGATGAAACCCTTACTCTACAAATTTACCAATAATTGCAACAAATTTAGAATTTGTATTATGGTGAAGTCTAATGAATTAGACAACATTTGAATAAATGTATTCTATATCCCTGAAATCTAAAGTGGATAACACCTATGGAAAGAGAATGACTTATTTGATTGAAAGAATGAAGTTGTTTTAATTTCTAATTAATGTGTTGGTTACTAGGATGTATAGTAACTGGTATATAAAGAATCTTAGTCATATTATAAGATACAAAATAAGTATTTTTATGGCAGTTGTACTATCAAATGGTCATATGGACTTTGGTCTAAAAAGAGAATATATTCTATCTAGTGTTTCACTATTTCTAGTAGATAAGGCTATGTCATTAGGAACTACATATTGATTTTAATTAGAACAGGCACTACACCATTAATATGAGTTGTGATGCCACTAAGGCAGTTGTCAAGGGGGGATTAATTAATTAATTGTAAATTAATTAATTGAAAATGAATCAAATCAACCTAGGAAAATGAATATAGAACTTGGGAAGGGGGGATTAAACTCACAAAACAGATTGAAAACCCAAGGCAATCTAAATTGTTAATCAAGACGGGAGAAAATTAAGCAACTCATTAAAAGAGAGTACATATTGTTTTTCAGAAAGCAAGGTAATAACAATAAAAGCAATTAATTAAATTCAAACATTTTCCTTAAAAATTACTATTTTTATAAAATTGTAAAAAATAATGCTAAGATTTTGCCAGTTGATGCTACAGACCTGGAAAAATGATTTGTAGTATTTAACACTCTTAACACTCATCACAAATTAGTCACTTTATTTTCCGTTCATGGCTAAAGAGGAAATGAATACATTAAATTGAAGTACAGTTCTGTTATATAGAGAGACTTGTACCCTGTTTTTTATTGGGTGTCTAGTTACTGGAATCCATTGTTTATGAAACTCAATGCTTCCAAACTGAGAAAAATGGATAGTTGACTAACAAGAAAAGGTTATGTTTGGAAAAAAAATTTAAACTTTATGAATTCAACTATGAAAAATATAGATATAGGTGGGAAAATCTGATAAAAACATATATTTGTGCTATGGGGTGATGTTTTTATTGAGAATATCTTTAATATTTCTATGTCTATAAAAAAGAGAAAATCACTAGTAGGCTTCCTAATGGACAAAGAAAAATGATGTGTCAATTATTAGGATTGAGATAAAATATCACAAAGTGAAAATTAAAGTCATATGTGCATGAGACTCTGATTTCTAACAAATATATGTTCCGGATAGTCCTCACTTTTCACAATGCTTTTCCAGAGGCAAGGCATTGAAAATGAATGCTAAAAAGAAAAATCCTGTTTACACCAGCAGTATTT